>NC_045987.1:25607128-25799547 GCF_010909765.2 Amblyraja radiata
GATGCTAGGAGAGCTACAGCATTTATAGCAAGAAAAGAAGAGATAAGTCTCAACCAGGTTAAAGCATGAATGTACTGCTGTTTGAAAAGGAAAGTGTTTTATTTATGTAGCACTGTGTTAATTCCTCAAGGCTCGCAAAAGTCTTGGGGTGACGGAGGGCCTATTTTCACGCTGTATCTCTAAACTAAACGAAAAAAGGAGGGTTCCGACCAGAAAGGTCACCGAACCACGCTCTCCAGAGATGCTGTCTGACCCACTGAGGCAGCGTGAAGTGTAGATGGAGTCGATGGTGGGGAGTCTGGTCTCTGTGTGATGGACTGGGCTGCATCCACAACTCTCTGCGATTTCTTGCAGTCTTGGGCAGAGCTGTTCCCAAACCAAGCTGTGGTGCAGCCCGACAGTGTGCTTTCTGTGGTGCATCTGTGGAAATGTATAGGAGTCATTTGGGAAAATGCTGGATTTGAGATGTTTCACAGCTTTGTTGGACCAAGACCGCAAGAGTTGCGTGCATAACCCAGTCCATCACGTGCACCTACCTCTCCCCCATTGACTCCATCTACACTTCATGCTGCCTTAGTAAATCAGCCAGCATCATCAAGGATTACTTGGACCCTGGTCATTTCCTCTTCTCCCCTTGAAAGCACGTAGCATCAGATTCAACGACAGCATCTTCCTCACTGATATAAGACTCTTGAATGGACCGAAGAATGTATTCCCGATTCGCCAATCCACCTTAGTGCAGCCCTTGCACTTGTTTGTTCCTCTGCACATTCTCTGTAGCTGGAGCATTATATTCTGCACGGTTTAATTGCATTTATGTGTGGATGGTTTACCTGGATCGAATGCAAAATACAGTTTTTCCACTGTATCTGGGTACCCATGATGATACTAAATCAATACTACTATTCACACCAATGCCACACAATCACCTTCATTCAGTGTGATCATTAAAGGCCTGTGACTCAGTGTCATAGAGTCATTCAGCACAGAAACAGGCCCTTCGGCCCACTTTGTCCTTTCTACCCAAGATGCCCCATCCAAGCTGGTCCCATTTCCCCACAACTCTGCCCCTGACACATCATCATATAACGTCTTTAGATTAGTTTAGCGACACAACAAGGTTACAGGCCCTTCGGCCCACTGGGTCCTCGCCGCCCAGCGATCCCCGCACACTAACACGGGAGACAATTTACAATTTTACTGAAGCCAACTAACGGACAAACCTGTACGTCTTTGAAGCCTGGAAAGAAACCGGAGCTCCCAGAGAAAACCCACGCAGTCACATGGAGCACGTACTAACTCCGTACGGACAGCACCCGTAGCCAGGATTGATCGCGGGTCTCTGGCGCTGTAAGTCAACTCAGCAACTCTACCCCTGCGCCACGTGCCGCCTCCAGGAACTTAGTTCAAAAGAGTTTCCCTATCAAACACTTGAAACCTAACCAAGCGGCATGGCTTTTTGATATTTCCCCAATGGTGTTCACAATTACTTTGCGTAAGATCAGATATTTCAGTCAGGTATTTCCTAACAAAACAATGCAAATGCATTTCTTCATTCTTGCTCTGGCGCATGTGACATGCGGAAATCATTCCCGCTGCCAACCCTGTCATGGCGGGATGGGGAGTCGGAGAGGGGGTGAGAGGAGACGGTGACGCTGGTGGGTGCTGAACCCGGGGACAAGACCCGGGGGGGGGCTGGTTGTACCTTCCGCACCCTCCAGGTCAGCTGCGGGAGGCGCCCCGCCCTCCCCCCCCCCCCTCTCCTCTCCCGGGGAACAAGGGCTGGGCATGGAGGGACATCAGATGGCGGGAATGGAGGCGACAGCTGCAACGGGCCTTTGTGGCCATCTGCAGCTGGGACTATAAAATGGCATCCAAAATGGAGTCTCTTGCATATGGACTCAGTGGGCTGTTGTGTACATTCTGTACTGGCCGGGGTGATTGTGCTTATGTACGGGGATGGTCTGGCTGATCTGTATGCATTTCACTGTACCTGGTACACGTGACAATAAAGAACCCATTGGACCATCATTGAACCATGTACGTATTATTTAAGGCAGAAATGAGGGAAGTACTGTCTTAGCCCACACTGCCATCATGACAGGGTTAAATCATACAGTCCACAAAAGAAAATATGGACCTTCTTTTCTCAAGAATCAGAAGATATAAGATAATAGTATTATAAGATAAATCTTATAAGATATTCTTATTCGTCTTATAAGAAGAATATTATAACAATGTGTAAAGGGTTTCTCTGCACCCTTTCCAGCTTAACAACATCTTTCCTATAACAAGGTGACCAAAACTGAACACAATACTCCAAATGTGGCCTAACTGTCTTGAGCAACTGGATTAGACTGAAGATGGACACAGAATGCTGGAGTAACTCCAGTCCTGCACTCCTAGATCCCTCTGCTCTACATCAGTTCCCTGAGCCCTGCCATTCACTGCATAGGTCCTGCCCTTGTGAGAGTTCTAAAACCCTTTGTACTTCTCTGTATTCCTCAGCCTCATTCAACCATTCCTCAGCCCACCTGGCCAACCGATCAAGATCCTGCTGCAATTTTTGACAACCATCTTCACTATCGACAATACCACCCACTTTAGTGTCATCTGCAAACTTGTACCATAAACAATATCTATGAATAATCCATGACCTAGATATTTTCATGATGCTAGATTTATATTTAACTTGTTAATAAATTAGCAAGTAATTGAATTTAAAATCAGGTTCTGACTGCCAGAATTTATGGCTCATAAGCGATAGGAGCAGGATTAGTCCACTCGGTCCATCAGTCGACTCTGCCATTCAATCATGGCTGATCTATCTTTCCGTCTCAACCCCATTCTTCTGCCTTCTCCCCATAACCCCTGACACCCGGACTAATCAAGAATCTATCTATCTCTGCCTTAAAAATTGACTTGGCCTCCACAGCCTTCCGTGGCAATGAATTCCACAGATTCACCACCCTCTGACTAAAGAGATTCCTTCCCACCTTCTCCCTAAAGGAACGTCCTTTTATTCTGAGGCTGTGACCTCTAGTCCTAGACTCTCCGATTAGTGGAAACATCCTCTCCACATCCACTCTATCCAGGACTTTCACTATTCGGTTACCAGGGACTATTTGATTGAGCAGTATGATTTATTAACAAAAGGGTGGCTGTTATCCTGTATCTGTACACCGTGGACGGCTTGATTGAAATTATGTACGGCCTTTCCACTGACTCAATGGCACGCCACAAAAAATCCTTTCACCGTAACTCGGTACGCGTGACAATCATAAATTAAACTAAACTGTAGTCCTGACACCAGGTGGTTCAACTGAGTCGGAAAAAACTGCAGATGCTGGTTTAAATCGAAGATAGACACAAAATGCTGGAGTAACTCAATGGGACAGGCAGCATCTCTGGAGAGAAGCAACGGGTGATGTTTCAGATCAAGACCCTTCTTCAGACTGCTCTGGGTTTAAAAGTGGTCGTAGACTCGGAGGGCAGGAGGAATCACAGAGGGAGCAGCGAGAGAAGATGTTGCTGCACTCTCGTCGGAGAGAGGAGGAGAACTTCTTCAACGTAGACACACCTTGAGGATATTTCGCAGTGGAGCAGACAACATGTGCATGAAGGAACTGCAGACGCTGGTTTACACCGAAGGTAAATACAAAATGCTGGAGTAACGCAGCGGGACAGGCAGCATCTCTGGAGAGAAGGGATGGGTGACGTTTCAGGTCGAGACCCTTCTTCAGACTGAGTCAACTGAGGACTGGGAGATCGATGTGTGCATTACCAGACTCAGTACAGCTTCTTCCCCTCGGTTATCAGACTCATGAGCTCATAAGTTCATCAGTGATAGGAGCAGAATTAGGCCATTCAGCCTGTCAAGTCTAATCCGCCATTCAATCATGGCTGATCTATCTCCCCCTTCTAACCCCGTTCTCCTGCCTTCTCCCATAATCCCTGACACCTTTACTAATCAAGAATCGATCTATCTCTGCCGTAATTAAATAAATCCCATGATCTGGGAGTAGTTCCGATCTTCCAACCTACCTCATCGCAGGTGCTGTACTTTTTTTCTGCAACTTTAATGCTGCATTGCTGCAATGCTGCAACACCACATTGTGGGCTCTAGTATGTTCTCCTTGCATGACCCATTGTACTAGTGTATGGCATGATTGTACTCATACTCATGTACAGTCTGGTCTGATTTAATTAGACAGAACCTTTCACTGTACCTCAGTACACGTCACAATATGAATAAACCAATATTAACAAAAGATAATACACGTTGGACAAATACACTCCTCAGCCAATGGGAGATTACATGGGCAGCACAGTGGTGCAGTGGGTAGAGCTGCTGCCTTACAACACCAGAGACCCGGGTTCAATCCTGACCTCGGGTGCGGTATCTGTTTGGAGTTTGCACGTTCTCCCCGTAACCACGTGGGATTCCCCCGGGTGCTCCGGTTTCCGCCCACACTCCAAAGACGTGCGGGTTGGTAGGTTAATTCGCTTGTGCAGTAATTGTCCCCGGTGTGTAGGATAGAACTATCCCAAGACGTCACCCATTCCATCCCTCCAGAGATGCTGCTGGTCCCTCTGAGTTACTCCAGCATTTTGTGTTGATCTTCGGATAGAACTAGTATGTGGGCTGGTTGGCTGGTTGGCACGAACTCGCTGGGCAGAAGGGCCTGGTTCCACGTTGTATCTCTAAACTAAACTAAACACAATATGGGACAAATCATTTCAAGTGTTCACTAAACACAAGGGAAGCCACTTGATCAAAGAGAGTACATTGAAATCGGGAATTAACGATCAAGGATTTTTTACTTCTGCTGGTAAACACTTTGGCAGTGACAGCAATGATTTGATACCACTGCTGTTGAATGTAATTGGGCTGACAGGCCCAGTCTATTACACATGCCTGCCGTGTATTAGACTGCGCCACCCACATCCCTGCCCTTCGGAATGAATAACATCGGATACAAGATGTGTTCTTTGATGCTGCAGTGTCTCGGTGCTGGCAAACATTAGCTCGTTATATCCAATGGGAAAAACCTCCGAGACTCAGTGCTAAAGGTTTCTTTCGATTTTACAGCATGGAAACAGGCCCTCCGGCCCCCTGAGTCCGCGCCGACCAGCGATCGCACACTAGCACTATCCTACACAATTGAGCGGGGGGAGCCTCGAATGAAATGGGGACACGGCAAGGGGGTACCCGGCAGAGGGGGCTACCGATAACAAATGTGGCAGCCGGGGTGGGGCCGCCTGCCGACACGTGCGACAACTGGCTGGCTTTGCTGCTGCGGGAAGATGAGACCGTCCGATGAACTTTGAGTAACTGTCGGTGGCAGAAAGTGTTTCCTCATCTCCATTCTAAATAACTTATCCCTTATTCTTAAACTGTGGCCACTGGTTCTGGACTCCCCCAACATCGTGAACATGTTTCCTGCCTCTAGCATGTCCAAACCCTTAATAATCTTATATGTTTCAATAAGATATCCTCTCATCCTTCTAAATTCCAGAGTACACAAGTGCAGACTGGGCGATCGTTTCGCTGAACACCTCCTCTCAGTCAGCCTTGGCTGAGGTAATCTCCTGGTTGCCAAACTCTTTAACTCTCCCTCCCATTCCCACACTGACCTTTCTGTCCTGGGCCTCCTCCATTTTCAGAGTGTGAGGAAGAGCACCTCATTATTCAATTGGGCAGCTTCACCTCAGTGGTATGACCATTGGCTTCTCTAACTTCAATTCACCCTTGCTTTCCCCCTTCCTCCACCCTTCCCCATCCCAGTCATCCTGCTATTTTCACTGTTTGCATCCCTTCGTTATCACCTCTCCCACAGCCAACAATGGACCATTGTGGGCTCCACCTTTCCTGGGTCAACGGTGTCCGCTCTGATTTGCTCTGAACCTTTTCATACCTCATGTTTCACTCTGCCCCCCAACTCTCAGTCTGAAGACGGGCCTCGACCCGAAACAGCCACCTGTTACTTTGCTCCAGGGATGCTACCTGGATCAGGTGGGAGAGTTGAGACTTTATGGATACAGCAAGGAAACAGGCCGTTCGGCCCACCAAGTCGATGCCGACCAGCGATCACCCTGTACACTAGCACAGGAACATCGATCATTGACAGCGGCATCACAGGTAGATAGTGTTGTCAAAAAAGCTTTTGGAATATTGGCCTTCATCAGACAGAGTATTGAGTATAGAAGTTGGGAGGTCATGTTGCAGTTGTATAAGACGTTGGTGAGGCCACATTTAGAGTATTGTGTTCAATTCTGGATGCCATGTTATAGGATAGGTGTAAAGGGCACAGAGAAGATTTACGAGGATGTTGCCAGGGCTAGAGGGTGTGAGCTATAGGGAGAGGTTGAGTAGGCTGGGACTCTATTCCTTGGAGCGCAGGAGGATGAGGGATGGTCTTATCGAGGTGTATAAAATCATGATAGAAATGGTTTGGGTAAACACAGAGTAGTGGAATCAAGAACCAGAGGACATAGATTTAAGGTGAAGGGGAAAAGATTTAATAGGAACCTGAGGTGTAACTTTTTCACACAAAGTGTGGTGGGTGTATGGAACGAGCTGCCGCAGGAGGTAGTTGTGGCTGGGACTATCCCAACTTTTAAGAAACATTTAGACAGGTACATGGATAGGCCAGGTTTAGAGAGATATGGGCCAATAGCAGGCAGGTGGGACTAGTGCAGCTGGGACATTGTTGGCCGGTTTGGGCAAGTTGGGCCGATGGGCCTGTCTCCACACTGTATCACTCTATGACTCTGTCCATGTGCCTATCCAATAGTCCCTTAAACACCACTATTGTATCTACCTCCACCACTCACCACCCTCTGTGTAAAAAAAAACTTGCCCAGCGCATCTCCTTTAAACATTACCCCTCTCATCTTAAATCTGTGCCCTCTGCTGTTTGATATTTCCACCCTGGGAAAAAGGTTCTGACTGTCTATCCTGTCTATGCCTCTCGGGATTTTATATATTTCCATCAGGTCAGCCCCTCAGCCTCTGGCATTCCAGGGAGAGTTTTTCAAGTCATTCCAACCTCTCCCTGTAGCTGAAACCCTGCAATGCGGACCACATTCCGTTAAACCTCTTCTGCACCCTCTCCATTAACCCTCCACATCCTTCCTGTAATGGGGCGACCAGAACTGCATGCAATACTGTACCCGCGAGCCAGGTTGCAGTGTTCAGTCACTGCCTCAACAAGGCAGCCAGCATAACCAGAGACCCACACCACCCTGGCCACACTCTCATTTCACCCCTGCTATCGGGAAGAAGGTACAGGAGCCTGAAAACTGTAATGGTCCAGGTTCAGGAACAGCCATTCGGCTATTAAGCCATCCAAAAGTCCAAAATAAACGCTCTGAACTACATAGAGTATTATTGGTATTATTGCACTATTATTGTTTGTTTTTTTATGTGTATGTATGCGTGTATGTGTGTGAAATTTTTTTTCTCATATATTTTTTACAGAGTACTATGTTTACATATTCTATTGTGCTGCAGCAAGTAAAGGGCCTGTCCCACTTGGCTGTCATTTACATGACAGGCGGTAGTGACTGAAGTGCGATGGTCAGGTGCATCGTCACCCGGCATCATGCGCCTTCAAATATTTTATCTGCTCTGCAAGTAGAATTAGTCAGCGTATTGACATCATTTGTTAAGTGAAACATTGATGAAATTATTGTTTGCTGGAAAAATTCATTTACTTTTAAACTTTCTGAATTACTCCCAACAAACACAACATTGTATTCTATTAAAGTAGTTTGAGGGCTTGAACCCAGCTTAAGAAATAGTTTGCAAATTTTTTTTTAATGTTGCTAGTAAAATTGTTGGTGGTTATTTAAAAAAAAACGAATTTGGTTATTAGTGTTCTTTTAGGATATAAAATCTGCAATCCTTACCTGGATGTTAACTTTTGATACATCCTTCTCTGAAGGCATTACTCTGAAAGCATTGATGCTTACGGTGTAATTATTTTCTCATTGTGGCCGACTGTGTATGGGCGGCGCGCGGCGGTGCATGGTTACGCACGGTGACGTAATCATGCGTCACCACACGCTACACGTACGAGGTCAGGGCGCCTGCGTGCGACCGCAATACGCCCTGATTTTGTATGCCCCCAATACAAAGATTTTGTGCCCTATAAAATCCCGGAGCGCTGTGCGATACCACGCACATCTCCATACCCCTCCGCACTTCTCCATGCAACCGTCCCGCGCGTCCCACACGCTACCCGTGCGTCTCAATGCGACGACGAGGTTGCGTAAATGGCGCGCAAATGACGGCCAAGTGGGACAGGCCCTTAAGAATGTCATTGTTCTATCTGGGACGCACGATAATAAAACACTCTTGACTCCCTCGACTCAGTTGCAGACAGTTCCTCGCACTGGAGGAGCAGCAAGGGTTCTGGTGGACTGTTGTACGTCCCCTCCAATTGCTGACCTTCCAGCAGCAGTAGATGCTTGACTCTGTACAGATAGATGGTCCCCAGGTTATGAATGCCCAACTCGTGGACACATCAATATGCAGACAAGCTCCCGTGAATGAATTAAATTCCCAAGCCCACCACACGCACACACATTCATTCCTATAAACAGCAACATTCATTTCCCCTCTCTCTTCTCTTTGCCAATGCACAGTGGCGCAGCGGGTAGAGCTGCTGCCTCACAGCGCCAGAGACCTGGCTTCCATCCTGACCTCATGGTGAGTGGATTAACGTGGAAATAGAGTGAACAGGCGGTCGATGGTCGGCATGGTCTCGATGGACCGAATGGCCTGTTTCCATGCTGTATCTCTAAAATTTAAAATGGGTGCTGTCTAAGTGGAGTTTGCTCGTTCTCCCTGTGCCCGCGTGGGTTTCCTCCAGTTTCTCCCACGTCCAAAAGACATGCGGGTTTGTAGGTTAATTGGCCCCTGTGTAAATTGCCCCCTAGTGTGTAGGGAGCGAATGAGCAAGTGGAATAACATAGAACTAGTGTGAAGGGGCGATCGATGTTCAGCGTGGACTTGTTGGGCCAAAGGGCTGTTGTATGGCTGTATGACTTTGAGAACCCATCCGTTACCTGGGGAATGGCCTGTGTGCACCAATGTTTGTCTGTGTGCACCAATGCGTCGCTGTAAAACGCCATTCAACACAGAATCGTGTTTACACGGCCACTCAACAAATCCTAACTACGGGTGCTGTCTGTGCGGAGTTAGCACGTTCCCCCTGTGACTGCGTGGATTTTCCCCGGGTGCTCCGGTTCCCTCCCACACTCCAAAGGTGTTCAGGTTTGCAGGCTATTGGCATATATATATATATATAAACATACATATGTACATGTACATACATATACAAATATGTAACCACACAGACACACATATACGTGTGTGTATGTGTGTGTGTATACGTGTGTGTGTGTATATATATACGTGTGTATATGTATGTGTGTGTATATATACGTGTGTGTATACGTGTGTGTGTATATACATGTGTGTGCATATATACGCATGTGTGTATATGTGTGTGTGTGTGTATACATACGCGTGTGTGTATAAATGTGTGTACATGTGTGTGTATATATACATGTGTGTATATACATACATAGACACATACATACGTTGACACCCACACATATAATATACTGTATATGTAATACAGACAGTATTGTGCTTGCATCATATATAGGTGTGTGTGTGTGTGTGTGTGTGTGTGTGTGTGTGTGTGTGTGTGTGTGTGTGTGTGTGTGTGTGTGTGTGTGTGTGTGGATATATATAATAAACATATAATCAGATATATACTATGTTTACATATTCCTTTGTGCTGCTGCAAGTAAGAATGGCATTGTTCCATTTTGGGACCAATGACAGTAGGGACAATAAGAACAAGATCAAAACTTTAGCGAGACACGTGTTGTGAAACAAAGTGATGTTTATTGAGATACAGAGAACAGCTCACACGCGTCTTGGGGAGGGTTCTCCCAGAGATATATATATATATATATATGTATATATATATATATATATATACCAGGGCACACCCTTAAGCCACGTCACCACTTCTTCCCGCCAAACACTGTCACGTGACCCTGCCAATCCTAGTGCCGAGCGTTCGCTCAGTAAGTGGCCTAACCACCAGGTGGCTCCACAAAACTCTTTAACCTTGACCTTCCCTTCTCACTCCTATATATCTGTCCAGCTCCCCCTCAAAGCTGCTTCCGATGCCACGTTTAGGTTTATCATTGTCACTTGTATGGAGGTACAGTGTAAAGCTTTGTTTTGCATGCTCTCTAATCAGATAATACTGCACATATATACAATCACGTCAAACTCCAGTACAATAGGTGGAGCAAAGGGGAAGATACAGAGTACAGAATATAGTTCTCAGCATTGTAGCACCAGTTCCAGAGACAGAGTCCAATGTCTGCAATGGGATAGAGGTGAATCGGACAGTACCCGAGCTAATGGAAGGACCGTTCAGATGCCTGATGACAGAGGGGAAGAATCTGTTCCTGAGTCTGGTGGTGCGCGCTTTCAAGCTTCTGTACCTTCTACTGGACGGGAGCGGGGAGAAGAGGGAATGACCGGGGTGGGACAAGTCTTTTCACTACTCACTGGGTAAACAGATTTCTCCGCCACTTACTGCATTTCCTCCCACTAGGGCAACCTTTTCCACTCAAAGAGTGGTGGATATATGGAATGAGCAGCCAGAGGAGGAAAGGTACCCTATCAGTAGTTAAATACATTTGAATAGGTACATGGATAGGAATTCTCTGCCTCAGATGGCAGTGGAGGCCAATTCTCTGGACGCTTTCAAGAGAGAGTTGGATAGAGCTCTTAAAGGTAGCGGAGTCAAGGGATATGGGGAGATAGCAGGAACGGGATACTGATTGTTGATGATCAGCCACAATCACAGTGAATGGTGATGCTGGCTCGAAGGGCCGAATGGCCTACTCCTGCACCTATTGTCTATTGAAAGGTTTAAAAGCATATGGGCCAAATGTGAGCAAGTGGGGCTGGCATAGATGGGGCATCTTGGTCGGCAAGGGCCAGTTGGGCCGAAGGGCCTGTTTCCATGCTGTAGGTAGACACAAAAAGCTGGAGTAACGCAGCGGGTCAGGCCGCATCCCGGGAGAGAAGGAATAGGTGACATTGCGGGTCGAGACCCTTCATCAGACAGAGTCAGGGGAAAGGGAAACGAGAGATATAGACGATGATATAGAACACGTGAATTAAAGATGGGCGAAAAGGTATCGATGATAGAGGAAACAGAAGGTGAACTGTGCTAAGAGCACACTCACAGTTGGTTCCCAACAATTCCCCAAATCTGTGCAATGAGGTTGCCAGTTTATCTTCATGGCAACAGCAGGAGCAACTTTATACACTTGCCACTTGTCATACCATTTCTTGTTACAAATCAACAGCTTCTGGCCTGAGGAAAGGACTTGTCCTGAAACGTTTTCTCCAGAGATGCTGCCTGTCCCGCTGATTTACTCCAGCACTAGTTCTATGTTATCCCACTTTCTCATCCACTCCCTACACACTAGCGGAGCAATTTACAGAGGGCTGATTAACCTATAATCAGTTTGGGATGTGGGAGGAAACCGGAGCACCCGGAGGAAACCCACAAGGTCACAGGGAGAACATACAGACTCCACACAGACAGCACCCGAGGCCAGGATTGAACCGGGGTCTCTGGCGCTGTGAGGCAGCAGCATCACCAGCCCTGTTTGTGATGAAGGTGCTTTACAATTCAAATAGATGGGAGCTGCACAACATGTCACTCAGCCCAGAGCACAGTCAAATCTCTGTAAATAGGTCACTGCTCATTTTCATTCTCATTGCACGCGGGTGTTAAATGGTCCACGTGCGGGGCAGGGAAGATCACGCAGGATGCATTCATTCCCGGCGAGGAGGGGAGAGGAGAGGGGAGCGTAAATCAATGGCCGCCAGTGAGTCACCACGGAAGCGTAGTCGGATTTATAGCGATGACTGACGGGCGATTATTGCTGGGAGGGTGATTTGTTTCATCGAGGTGTCAGGGATGGGCACACAGGAGACTTGGCAGAGGATCAGCCACCGTACTATTCATGACAGCAGCAGAGGGACAATTTGTACACAACCAGCAGTGGTGACATCAGTGTCTGAGCAGCAGACCCCAGCAGCCTGAGAGAGTGAGAGAGAGAAAGAGAGAGAGAGAGAGAGAGAGACAGAGAGAGAGAGACTGTGAATGACCAACGCACATATGTACGCACACACTAATTGACATTAGCTGACACTAAGAAATTAATATTGAATTGCTAAACTTGCTATTGTGTTGTACTGCTTACTGCTGCAAGAACGTGTCCGCATGGGTTTTCTCCGGGTGCTCTGGTTTCCTCCCACGCTCCAAAGACGTGCAGCTTTGTAGGCTAATTGGCTTGGTATAAATGTAAATTATCCTTAGTGTGTGTAGGGTAGCTTTAGCGCGCGGGGATCGCTGGTCGGCACGGACTCGGTGGGCCGAAGGGCCTGTTTCCGCGCTGTATCTCTATTTTAGTTTAGTTTTAGTTTAGAGATACAGCACGGAAACAGGCCCACCGAGTCCGCACCAACCAGCGATCCCAGCACTTTAACACTATCCTACACATACAGGTACTAGGGACAATTTACATTTATATAAAGCCAATGAACCTACAAACCTGCACGTCTTTGGAGTGTGGAAGGAAAACATAGAAACATAGAAAATAGGTGCAGGAGTAGGCCATTTGGCCCTTTGAGCCTGCACCGCCATTCAATATGATCATGGCTGATCATCCAACTCAGTATCCTGTACCTACCTTCTCTCCATACCCCCTGGTCCCTTTAGCCACAAGGGCCACATCTAACTCCCTCTTGAATATAGCCAATGAACTGGCCTCAACTACCTTCTATGGCAGAGAATTCCACAGATTCACCACTCTCTGTGTAAAAAAATAATTTTCTCATCTCGGTCCTAAAAGACTTCCCCCTTATCCTTAAACTGTGACCCCTTGTTCTGGACTTCCCCAACATCGGGAACAATCTTCCTGCATCTAGCCTGTCCAACCCCTTAAGAATTTTGTAAGTTCTATAAGATCCCCCCTCAATCTTCTAAATTCTAGCGAGTATAAGCCGAGTCTATCCAGTCTTTCTTCATATGAAAGTCCTGTCATCCCAGGAATCAGTCTGGTGAACCTTCTCTGTACTCCTTCTATGGCAAGAATGTCTTTCCTCAGGTTAGGAGACCAAAACTGTACGCAATACTCCAGGTGTGGTCTCACTGGTACAACTGCAGTAGAAACCGAAGATTGGCCTTTCAATCTACCTGTGACGCTACTAAACTGCATGAATCAACAGAGGTGAATGTGAACCCGGGTCTCTAGCGCTGCAAGTGGTGTCAGGCAGCAACTCTACCGCTGTGCCACCGTGCCGCCCATACTAAACTAAACTAAACTAAATAAATTATGACAATGGGAGAAAAAACAAAAATATCTTTAAGGGAAAAAGCAGCTACTAACTTTACACAAATCTCACACTTATCTTAGATTATTCTCCCCCCCACCCATTCCCATCAACTTTCCAACCCCTTCGGTTCTGCAATTTACAGGGGGGCAATTAATGTACCGACCCGCACGTCTTTGGGATATTGGGAGGAAACCGGAGCAACCAGAGCAAACCCACGTGGTCACATGGAGAACGTGCAAACTCCACACAGACAGTAAATGGAGGCAAGTTGATGGGAACGTGGGGCCGGAGGGAGGGAGCTGCTGGAGATGTCGGGCGTGAGGAGCAAGGGTCGGGAGGAGGGTGAACCAGGGTAATGCCTCGGGTATAGGAGGCATGCATCACTCTGTAGAAAACCTGCCCCGCACATCTCCTTTAAACTTTCCCCCTACACCTTAAAGCCATGTCCTCCTGTCGTTGATAATTCCACGCTGGGAATAAGGTTCTGACTGTCTACCCTATCTATGCCTCTCATCATGTTATATACTTCCATCAGGTCTCCTCACCTTAAAGATTTGTAGAAGCAAAGGAACTGCAGATGCTGGCCTACAAATGAAGACACAGAGTGCTGGAGTAACTCAGTGGGTTAAAGTGGCTGAGATGCTGCCTGACCCACTGAGTTACTCCAGCACTCTGTGTCTTCCCATCTGGTCTTTAACATTTCCTCTCTGGTGGCATCACCTGTAGACAGGGTGGTCAAAAAGGCGTTTGGCACATTGGCCTTCATCAGCCAGAGTATTGAGTATAGAAGTTGGGAGGTCATGTTGCAGTTGTACAAGACGTTGGTGAGGCCACATTTAGAGTATTCAGATTTATGTTCAGTGTTCAGTTCTGGGCACCGAGTTAGAGGAAAGATGTTGTCAAGCTGTAAAGAGTGCAGAGAAGATTTACGAGGATGCTGCCAGGTCTTTGCAGGATGTTTCTCAGAAGGTGGCACGGTGGCGCAGCGGTAGAGTTGCTGCCTTACAGCGCCGGAAACCCGGGTTCGATACTGACTACGGGTGCTGTCTGTGCGGAGTTTGTACGTTCTCCCTGTGACCACGTGGGTTTTCTCCAGGTACTACAGTTTCCTCCCACACTCCAAAGACGTGCAGGCTTGTACGTTAATTGGCTTCGTTAAAATTGTAAATTGTCCCTAGCGTGTGTAGGATAGTGCTAGTGTGCGGGGATCGCTGGTGGTCTCTGACGAGAACGCCATCACTGAAGCAAGAGCAAAAGTTTCACCCGCGTGGCCACAGGGAGACCGTGCAAACTCCACACAGACAGCTCCCGAGGTCAGGATGAAACCCGGGTCCCTGGCTCTGCGAGGCAGCAGCTCTACCCGCTGCACTTCTGTCTTTCTAAATGCGTCAAACACCTTGAGGTTAACACCACATTCATCACGATGGGTGTTGTTTACAAGACACTATCACTGGCACAGCAGCCACCAGCTCATCTTGTGCGCAGATACTCAATGATCCACACAACTCGTGAGCTCATTTGCCTGATAATTACCATAGTCCCTCACTCCCCACAGAGAGCTGGGCTCAGGGCAGGGTGACTCAGTGCAATAGACAATTCAGTTTAGTTTAGTTTAGAAATACAGCGCGGAAACAGGCCCTTCGGCCCACCGGGTCCGTGCCAACCAGCGATCCCCACACGCTAACACCACCCTACACACACTAGGGGCAATTTTAAATTTATACCAAGCCAATTAATCTATAAATCTTAAATGTTCAACAGAGATAGACAGAAATGTTCAACAGAGATTAGAATGGATGTCAAGGGTTATGGGGAGAAGGCAGGAAAGTGGAATTAGGATGCAGCGATCAGCCATGATTGAATGGCGGAGTAGACTCGATGGGTCAAATGGCCTAATTCTACTCGTTAACTTGTTCACTTGTGAACTACAAGTTCATTACATTGCTCTTCCCACTTCTGCTCATTTTAACTGCACGAGCCTCTTTGAAACCCATTTTGTGTTGAGTTTGTTGTCACGTGTACCGAGGTACAATGAAAAGCTTCTTGTCGCATGCTAACCCGTCAGCGGAAAGACGTGTTGCTTTAACATAATATTTAACCTCAACCATTTGTGTTGATTGCATGAAGCCTATAAGGTTGTGCAGTGGATAAAAGTATTTGGAAAAGACCGTGGGCATGGCTATGTGGCTGTTCAACTGTTAAATACACTGCAGCCAGGAAAACGCTGAACATCACACCTTCCCCTCTCAGTCATGAATTATTACCAACCATATTCTGAGCTCCAGTGTGTAAATATCCAGCATTCATCAACAGATCAGAGGGCATGTTGCACCCTCCGCAATGTTAAACGGTAAGCCAATCTTCAGCATCCAGTAATCATTTATATTAAACCAATCTTGCTCCAGTCAAACTGAATCTCTGTTGACAGAGTTGATGGTCTGTGTGTAGGTAGGAACTTCAGATGCCGGCTTCTAGACCGAAGATAGACACAAAATGCTGGTGGTACTCAGTGGGTCAGGCAGCAACTCTGGAGAATATGGAAAGGTGATGTTTTGGGGGTTGAGACCCTTCTTCAGGTCCTCTGCAGGACTGTGCAGATGGATAAGGTGCAGCCCTGGTGAAGCAGGGATTGTATCTTGTGAAGTGGTGGGTATCTGTACCCCTGAGAACAGAACAGCCATTCACTTCAGTTCAGCTCAGTTTAGTTCATTGTCACGTGTACTGAGGTTTAGTTTAGTTAAGAAACACAGAGAGCAAACACAGGCCCTTCGGCCCACCGTCCGCACAGACCAGTGATGCCCGCACATTAACACAAGGCTACACACACTAGGGACAATTTACACTTATACCAGGTATACAAACCCAAGCCAATTAACCAACAAACCTGTACGTCTTTGGAGTGTGGGTGGAAACCAAAGATCTCTGAGAAAACCCACGTGGTCACGGGGAGAACGTACAAACTCCGTACAGACAGCACCCGTAGTTGGGATCGAACCCGGGTCTCTGGCGCTGTAAGGCAGCAACTCTACCACTGCGCCACCGTGCTGCCCAATTAGTGACTGACCGTGAAAAGCTTTTGTTGCGTGCCAACCAGTCCGTGGAAAGACAACACATGATTCCAACAGAGCCTTCAAAAGGGAACTGCAGATGCTGGAATATCGAAGGTACACAAAATTGCTGGAGGAACTCAGCGGGTGCAGCAGCATCTATGGAGCGAAGGAAATAGGCGACGTTTCGGGCCGAAACCCTTCTTCAGAGCCTTCCAACAGAGCCATTTACTGTGTGTAGATACATGATAAGGGAATAACATTTTGTGTAAGGCAAAGCCAGCAAAGTCCGATCAAAGATAGTCAACAATGAGGTGGATAGTAGTTCAGCACTGCACCCTGGTTGTGGTAGGATGGTTCAGTTGCCTGATTTCAGCTGGGAAGAAACTGTCCCTGAATCTGGAGGTGTGCATTTTCACACCTCTTGCCCGATGGGAGAGGGGATAAGAGGAAATAGCCAGGGTGCGACTCGTCCTTGATTATGCTGCTGGCCTTGCCGAGGCAGCGTGATGTGTAGATGTTCATGGATTTAAAGGGAAAATAAAGGAATGTCATGGTAGCACACTCAGCTACGGGTTGAAATGAAATCAGAAGGCCCCCACCATGGAATCTGAAGATCCCCCAACAATCTGTACACTATCTGCAGATGGTTTAAGCTCGTGTACTGTTTTCACATTTTTGTACTTTTTGCCTGATGGTAGAGGTGGCCAGGGTGAGACTGGCCCTTGATTATGCTGCTGGCCTTGCCGAGGCAGCGTGAGGTGTAGATGGAGTCAATGGAAAGGAGGTCGGTTGGAGCGATGGCCTGGGTTGTGCCTTCCGTTCCCAGTCCGAACTATGAATAAACACTCTTGCCGTCGACTTCAAAGTGAAACTAAATGGATAGGAAGGAACTGAAGAAGGGTCTTGACCCGACACGTCACCCGTTCCTTCTCTCCAGAGATGCTGCTTGTCTCGCTGAGTTACCCCAGCATTTTGTGTCTGTCTTCAAACTAAATGATAAGTGTCTTCTGTTTCAGCGCAGGATTGTAATTCCACTGCATGAGCGTTCATTAGATGTAGTCTCTCGAGCTCCTCTATATTTTGCATTAAGATATTATATGACAAAGCCAATACTTTTCGTAATAAAACAAATTGTTATGAAATAGGACAAGGGCCATCTATTTCAATATAACATTCTTTGACTTCATCCTATAACCTCATATTAAACGTTTCCTTCGTAATATAATTATGCACATATCAACTAATACCAAGTTCCACCAGTACCTCAACTTCCATGGAACAACAGCAGCCATTGTAAGCGTGTGGGAAGGAGGTGCAGATGTTGGTTTAAGCCGAAGATAGATACAAAAAGCCGGAGTAACTCAGCGGGACAGGCAGCATCTCTGGAGTTTCAGGCCTTCTTCTGAACGAAAGTTCTCGACCCGAAACGTCACCCATTCCTTCTCTCCAGAGGAGCTGCCTGTCCCGCTGAGTTACTCCAGCATTCTGTGCTTTAATGTCAGTTAAAGTTTGTAAATTCACCAGGTGCGGCAGCATCTATGGAGCGAAGGAAATAGGCAACGTTTCGGGCC
This sequence comes from Amblyraja radiata, assembly GCF_010909765.2. Lineage (NCBI taxonomy): Eukaryota > Metazoa > Chordata > Chondrichthyes > Rajiformes > Rajidae > Amblyraja > Amblyraja radiata. The sequence goes on from NC_045987.1 coordinate 25,625,206, forward strand.
GAAACCCTTGAAGGGTTTCGGCCCGAAACATTGCCCATTTCCTTCGCTCCATAGATGCTGCCGCACCAGCTGAGTTTCTCCAGCATTTTTGTCTACCTTCGATTTTGCAGCATCTGCAGTTCCTTCTTGAAAAGTTTGAAAATTGTCCTCCCCAGAAGTTAACTGTTTTGGCCACGTACACCCTTCAGTCCATCAAAAACCTGTTCCTATCTTAAGTTATAGGAGGAGAAATTAGGCCATTAGGACCATCAAGGCTACTCCGCCATTCAATCATGGCTGATCTATCTTTCCCTCTCATTCACCTCCCTTCTCCCGATAACCCCTGACACCCTTACTAGCCAATAATAATAATAACTTTATTTATAAAGCACTTTAAACAACTACAGTTGCCACAAAGTGCTGTACATGAGAAATCATGAACAAAAAGCTATTACAAACAATTAAAAACCATTAAAAACCGTACAACGAAGGACTATAAAAAACACACTAAAAATTAAAAGACATTAAAAGCACTAAAAACAGGACCAATGCCTCAACCAGTGTCGAAAGCCAAAGAATAAAAATATGTTTTTAGGGAGGATTTGAAGATGGACAGTGAGGGGGCCTGTCTGATGTGCAACGGCAAGGTGTTCCAGAGTGCCGGAGCAGCAACAGAAAAGGCTCTATCCCCTCTGAGCTTCCGCTTAGACCTTGGTACCTCAAGGAGCAGCTGATCAGCTGACCTGAGGCACCGGACAGGAGCCAAGGTGCTGCCAGGGGTGGTGGGGGAGGCAGATCTAACAGACATTTAAGAGTAGTTTTGCAAATGCTAACTTCACTACTCTATCCACCTGGGTGACCATTCTCAGCGAGTTATGAACTTGCTGCTCACTATCTAACTGAACCAAGCAGTGCATAAAGTTACAGGCATCCTAACAACAATGGTGATAGGGTCATAGAGTCATACAGCAAGGAAACAGGCCCTTCGGCCCAACTTGCTCACACCGACCAACATGCCCCATCTACACTAGTCCCACCTGCCTGTGTTTGGCCCATATCCCTCTAAACCTGTCCTGTCCATGTACCGAAGATCGACACAAGTAGCTGGAGTTACTCTGCGGATCAGACAGCATCTCTGGAGAAAAGGAATGGGACCCTTCTTCAGGATGAGAATCAGGGGAAAGGGAAAGGAGAGATATAGAGGGTGATACAGAATATAGAGAGATATAGAGCAAATGAATGAAAGATATGCAAAACAGCAATGATGATAAAGGAAACACCATTGTTAGCTGTGAGCTAGGTGAAAACGAGTTCCTGACAATGAGACTCAACAAGATGACTTTGCAGGTACAACGACTTGGGTGGGGGTGGGACGGAGGGGGAGGGGAAGTCGCACCTTATCCACCGGGATCATCTCTCAGGGAGTTATGGATTTGCAGCTTGGGATCTAAATGAAGCAAGTAGTGGGTGAAGTTACAGACAACCTCACCACAGTGGGAACAGGTGAAGCTAAGGAAGAGGCCGACTCGTTCACCCACAGGCTGATCTGGTGAGTGTACATCAGGAAGGCACACGAGAGTGATGCTGGTCTGACCGCGGTTCTCTCTGCCCCCCCCCCCCCCACCCCACCCCTGCCCCACACCGCTGCCCCCCCCCACCCCTGCCCCACACCGCTGCCCCCCCCCACCCCTGCCCCACACCGCTGCGTGATCAGTCCAGCTGTTCAATACATAGAAACATAGAAACATAGAAAATAGGCCATTCATAACATAGAAAATTCGGCCCTTCGAGCCAGCACCGCCATTCAATATGATCATGGCTGATCATCCAGAATCAGTACCCCGTTCCTGCTTTCTCCCCATATCCCTTGATTCCGTTAGCCCTAAGAGCTAAATCTAACCCTCTCTTGAAAACATCCAGTGAATTGGCCCCCACTGCCTTCTGCAGTAGAGTATTCCACAGATTCACAACTCTCTGGGTGAAAACGTTTTTCCTCATCTCAGTCCTAAATGGCTGACCCCTTATTCTTAAACTGTGTGACCCCTGGTTCTGGAATCCCCCAACATTTTTTCCTGCATCTAGCCTGTCCAATCGCTTAAGAATTTTATAAAAGATTCCCTCTCATCCTGAATTCCCGTGAAGATAATCCCAGTCGACCCATTCTTTCTTCCTGTGTCATGGGGATAGAGGCAGCGTTGGTGGAGTAGCGGCTGCATCTCCCAGCAGCAGTGCATCACTCACGCCTCACAGCCCACCGCCAGGATACTATCGACAGGTCATTCCAGCGGGAGACCCATGCAAGATCATTTCAAAGTCAATAGACAATAGACAATAGGTGCAGGAGTAGGCCATTCGGCCCTTTGAGCCAGCACCGCCATTTAATGTGATCATGGCTGATCATCCTCAATCAGTACCCCGTTCCTGCCTTCTCCCCATATCCCCTGACTCTGCTATCTTTAAGAGCCCTTTTAAAAAAGTAAACTGGTTTAACACAAAATTAAGGTCAAATCTTGAGTTTATGGTTGGATGAACAACTATACTCACCATCTCCCGGATCTATCTCCATAATCTTTATATTTGTAATCTCCTTTCTTTCTTGCTATTAGTTTTTTAGTTTCTCTTATCTCTTTCTTTCTTTATTTCTTTTCTTTAAAAATAACTTTATTACTATCTATGCTTTTAATTAAAAAAATTAATAAAAAAATTTAAAAAGAGCCCTATCTAGCTCTCTCTTGAAAGCATCCAGAGAACCTGCCTCCACCGCCCTCTGAGGCAGAGAATTCCACAGACTCACCACTCTCTGTGAGAAAAAGTGTTTCCTCGTCTCCGTTCTAAATGGCTTACCCCTTATTCTTAAACTGTGGTCCTGGTTCTGGACTCCCCCAACATCGGGAACATGTTTCCTGCCTCTAGCGTGTCCAAACCCTTAATAATCTTATATGTTTCAATGAGATACCCTCTCATCCTTCTAAACTCCAGAGTGTAGAAGCCCAGCCGCTCCATTCTCTCAGCATATGACAGTCCCGCCATCCCCGGAGTTAACCTTGTAAACCTACGCTGCACTCCCTCAATAGCAAGAATGTCCTTCCTCAAATTAGGGGACCAAAACTGCACACAATACTCCAGGTGTGGTCTCACTAGGGTCCTGTACAATTGCAGAAGGACCTCTTTGCTCCTATACTCAACTCCTCTTGTTATGAAGGCCAACATACCATTCACTTTCTTCACTGCCTGCTGTACCTGCATGCTTACTTTCATTGACTGATGAACAAAGTACTTTGTCCTCAAGCAACAGATTCAAAGCTGGCAAAAAAAAACTAGAAAATTGCCATCATTTTAGGCTCCTGATGTCACCCTAAACAGCAAGGCCTCTGCTTGGCCTTGTATCTCTACTCTGTCACAAACATCTGGGGCAGAGATGAGCCGCTCTGCCCATTGGTTCCTTTCTCCCACCCAGAGAGATCCTTGTTTCCCCCCACAACTTTCATGTGGTAATTGTTCTGTGGTTTTTGTACAGATGTGTACACCGTGGCCACCACAGTGAAGCTCACACCACGCTTGTCCGCGCTCACTCCTACACCGACGTCTCCTTCACCTGCCAAACCCTTTAGTTTCTCAGACTTAACATTTGCTGGATGTTTACTTTTGAATTTCCTCCTAAATTGTTTTCACACAGGAACCTTATCTGAGACGGCAGAAAATCGAATCATATTAGTTTAGTTTAGAGATACAGCGCGGAAACAGGCCCTTCGGCCCACTGTGCCCGCGCATGACCAGCATGCCAACACTATCCTGCACACACTATTCACAATTCACAATGACACCAAGCCAATTAACCTGCAAACCTGCATGTCTTTGGAGTGTGGAAGGAAACCGGAAATCCTGGGCAAAACCCACGCAGGTCTCGGGGAGAACGTACAAACTCCATACAGACAGCCCACCCGAAGGGCATGTTTCTGCGCTGTATCTCTAAACTACACTAAAATAGATATAAATGCTGGAGTAACTCGGCGGGTCAGGCAGCATCCCTGGAGAAAAGGAATAGGTGACGTTTCGGGTCGAGACCCTTCTTCACTTAAGAGTCGGGGGAGAGGGAAACCAGAGGTATTAAAAGGCACAGAACAAATCAGAGCCAGCACCTTTGACCAAGATAAGGTTGAGCCCACAATTGTCCATTGTTGGCTATGGAGGTGATAACGAAAAGATACAAACAATGAAACTAGCAGGACGTCTAGGGTGGGGGAGGGATGGAGAGAGAGGGAATGCAAATGTTATTGAAAGTAGAGAAATGATTATTAATACCGCTGAGTTATAAGCTGCCCACGTGAAATAAGATGTGCTGTTCCTCCGACTTGCGTGTGGCTTGTCATAAGTTCATAGGAGCAGAATTAGGTAATTCGGCCCATGGAGTGTACTCCATCTTTTAATCATAGCTGTTCTATCTCTCCCTCCAAAACCCATTCTCCTGCCTTCTCCCCATAACCCTTGACACCCGTACTAATCTGTCAATCTCTACCTTAAAAATATCCACTGACTTGGCCTCCACAGCCGTCTGTGGCAATGAATTCCACAGATTCACCACCCACTGACTAAAGAAATTCCTCCTCACCTTCCTAAAGGAACATCCTTTTATTCTGAAATAAAAAGGCTGTGCTCTCTGGTCCTAGACTCTCCCACCAGTGGAAACATCCTCTCCACATCCATTCTATCCAGGCCTTTCACTATTCGGTTAGTTTCAATGAGGTACCCTCTCATCCTTGATGTCCCAGATGCCCCATCTAATGTGGTCAGTCCCATTTGCCCACATTTGGTCCGTGTCATTCTATACCCAGAACGTTCATATCCATGTAAATAATTTGATATAATAGAGTTTGTGTATTAATAGGAGTAGCAAGCAATAACCTGGTAGACCTGCTTGCCCTGCACTGCCAGAGTCCCCAGGAGGCTGGGCTATCACAGTGTCATCCAGTGCATGGTTAGAAACCCATCTTTCACAACCATTAATAAAGTTTAGGTTTATTATCGTCACGTGTACCGAGGTACAGTGAAAAGCTTTGTTTCCCGAACGCTATCCGAACAGATCAGATACACCACGTGTTGATACAATCACGTCAAACTCAAGTCCAATAGGTGGAGCAAAGGGGAAGATACAGAGTGCAGAATATAGCTCTCAGCATTGTAGCACCAGTTCCATAGACAAAGTCCAATGTCCGCAATGGGGTAGAGGTGAATCGGACAGTACCCTAGCTTATGGAAGGACCGTTCAGAAGCCTGATAACAGAGGGGAAGAAGCTGTTCCTGAGTCTGGCGATGCGCGCTTTCAAGCTTCTGTACCTTCTGCCGGACGGGAGCAGGGAGAAGAAGGAATGACCGGGGTGGGACAAGTCTTTGATTATGTTGGCTGCTTTCCCGAGGCAGCATGAAGTGTAGATGGTGTCGATGGTGGGGAGTCTGGCTTGCGTGATGGTCTGGGCTACATCCACAATTCTCTGCAATGTCTTGCGGTCTTGGGCATAACACTCTCTCCAGGAGTCAAACATTTGTGCAGATCTGACTGCCAGCGAACACGAACGCTCTCTGGCTGTGTTAGTGCAGTTTAGTTTATTGTCACGTGTACCGAGGTACAGTGAAAAGCTTTTGTTGCATGCTAACCAGATGGAAAGACAATACATGGTTACAATCGAGCCGTCCACAGTGTACAGATACATGATAAAGGGAATAACGTTTAGGGCAAGGTAAAGCCAGTAAAGTCCGATCAAAGATAGACCGAGAGTTACCAATGAGATAGATAGTAGGTCAGGACTGCTCTCTAGTTGTTGATGGGATGATTCAGCTGGGTAGAAACCATCCCTGAATCTGGAGGTGTGCGTTTTCTCTCTTCTGTACCTCTTGCCCGATGGGAGAGTGTAGAAGTGGGAGAGGCCAGGGTGTGTGTGCGTGTACAAGTCACATACCTGCCTCACACACTTCTCTCCTTCAAAGCAATATCTGACGCTCCAAAACCAAACCAATCCTCTCGATGGAAAACAGGAGACACTTTCACCTTCGCTGGGTTGCCTCATTCATGTGATTCATAAAATGATTATCACCATGCCCACCGCCCCACAATGAAAAAACTTCCACCAAAATGCTTCAATGTCATTTATAAATAGTTGATCTTCATCTTAATAATTAGTACAAGATGTCCGTGTTTCTGCAGACAGTACAGCCAATAAATAATGCATTTCATGATGAGAACAAACATGAATATTTGGTACAGTCATTCAGCTCATCAGCCCTGTAATAATATTCCACCTCATCCTGTTCATTCTCATAACCAACAGGTGAATGAAGATGGGTCTCGACCCGAAACGCCCCCCATTCCTTCTCCCCAGAGATGCTGTCTGTCCCGCTGAGCTACTCCAGCATTTTGTGTCTGTCTTCAGTTTAAACCAGCATCTGCAGTCCCTTCCTGCACAGGTGGATGACAAGCTTGTGATGAAGAAAGGCTCTTCCCTTTAGCTTTAACCCAGGAAGAAAGAGTCTGAAGAAGGGTCTCGACCTGAAACGTCGCCAATCCCTTCTCTCCATAGATGCTGCCTCACCCGCTGAATTTCACCAGCATTTTGTGTCTACCTTCGATTTTACCAGCATCTGCAGTTCTTTCTTAAACAAAGAAAGATCAGAGATTGTCTGATCTGTTGCACTGAGTCATACAGCACTGAAAAAGGCCCTTTGGCCCGACTTATCCATAGCAACCAGGATGCCAGGTTGGTACGGAATGGATATAATGCCAGGCTGGTTAAGCTACTGAACCAGAAGCTCGGCACAGTGGCGTAGCGGTAGAGTTGCTGCCTTACAGCGCAAGAGACCTGGGCTCAATCGTACGGAGTTTGTACGTTCTCCCTGTGACCTGCGTGGGTTTTCTCCAGGTGCCCCAGTCTCCTCCCACACTCCAAAGACGTACAGGTTTGTAGATTAAATGGCTTGTGTAAAATGTCCCCAGTGTGTAGGATAGGACCAGGATAGAGTGATCGCTGGTTGATCAACCATACAATATGTGGGCCGAAGGGCCTGTTTCCATGCTGTATCTCTAAACTATACTAAACTCAAAGAAAGGTTGTGAAACATCAGTATGCATCCCAAAATTCAGTTAGTTAAATAAATCACTTCATTTACTAACAAATAATTTAATGGTGGCAGTGAAAGTGCAGGACTGCTTCAATGTAGTAGCAAAAATGGTGGCCGCACGGTGGCACAGCTCCTGTGACCCAGGTTGAACCCTGACCTACAGCGCTGTCTACTGTGGAGTTCGCAGGGAAAGTGGGATAACATAGAACTTTAAACAGGTAGATTGACACAAACGCTGGAGTAACTCAGTGGGTCAGGCAGCTTCTCTGAAGAAAAGACTAGATGAAATGTTGGGTGACACCCCTCTTCTGACTCAAGAAGGGTCGCGACCCGAAATGTCACCCATTCCTTTTCTCCGGAGATGCTGCCTGACCCGCTGAGTTACCCCAGCGTTTTGTGTATATCTTCAGTGCAAACCAGCATCTAATGTCCTTCCTATACATAATGTGAATGGTGATCAATGGTCAGCATGGACTCGGTGGGCAGAAGGGCCTCTCTCCGCGCTGCATCTCTGAACAGAATTGATGCCAGTTCTCAACAACTGCCCAGGACCTTTCACCAAAATGATGGCTTGAAATCAGCTTAAAGTGGCTATCCCATTTGGGCGACCTAATTGGCGAGTTTAGAAGAGTTTAAAAAAATGACATGTTGAAAACCTCCTTCAACTATGCAGAAGACCTCCTTCGACCTCCTTCGAATATGTTGAAGACCAGCTTCGACTAGCTACGACTAATTTTGGGGAAATTGGACATCGAATAGTGGAGAGGAAAGGCGACCTCCTTCGATCTCCTTCGACCTCCCTTCGACTATGATGAAGACTATCTACTACTACCTTCGACTACCTTCAACTACCCTCGATTATCTACGACTAACACGCCGACCTACTACGACTAAACCTACGAGTGAAAAAAGTATCGATTTTTTCCATGGCGACCTTTTTTTACTCGTGGGCATTTTTTAACATATTGAAAAAACCGCCGCGACCTACTTTAGGCCACGAGTACGCGGGAACCACTCACGAGCATGAGGAAGAGTTACAAAGACCTCCTACGACCTCGTGTCGACCATGCTGCGAGTACGAGTCGAGGGCAAACTCGCCAGAACTCGCGGATTAGGTCGCCCAAGTGGGACAGCCCCTTAACACATAGATGTCTGAATTTATTAGGTCCTTTGATCATCCTTGAATCTGACAATGACGTGGAACAAAGCCGTGCAGTCCATGAGATGTTTGGACAGTCAGCATTTGTGGTCCCTTTTTTAATGGGGAGAATCGTTCAACAGCAGAAAACTATCGGCTCAACACATTGGGGGTCGAGGGGAGGGGGGTCGAGGGGGGCGAGGGGGGCGAGGGGGGGGAGAGGAGGGGAGGGGAGGGGAGGGGAGGGGAGGGGAGGGGAGGGGAGGGGAGGGGAGGGGAGGGAGGGGAGGGGAGGGGGTGTGTGATTACGAGTGGGAGAGTGCGAGCGCATAGGGAGAGAGGTATAGTGAAGCGGTATGGGGAGGGAGAGTGGAGGTGGGCCACTGGATCCCACAGAAGTTGGGCCGGAGTAGTGGATCGTACGTGGCCTGCCAGCAGCATGGAGCGGTAGGAGACATCTGCCAACATCGCCAGGCCAGGGCCGACCCTGCAAACCCACCCCAGTGCCGTCGCCAGGGCAGCGGGCCTTCACGGCCCAGGTAGGTTCTGCAACTTTTCGAAAAACTTTGACCGTGGTGGATCCATAGTGGTGCTGGAAGCAGAGGTGTCCCTTGTCACAGAGTTGTCTCACAGGAAGTGGCAGAGTGTACACTTCTATCAAAATCAAAGGGCAGAAATACACAATACTATTGCTGTCCAATAGATATGTTCACTCTATTAGGATAATCTAACTAAATTGCCGGTCCCCAGAAGATATCAATCATAATCATATTCATGAATTTTAAATATTAAGCTACCTACACGTTTTAGACAGAAAAACATCAAGCAATTAATTAAGAGTGAGCTGCCAGTTTAATCTTCCACAAATCTGCCTGGGAGCTGGTTCATGTTAAAAACAACTGTAATCGCCCAAACAGTCCTAGGAGGCAAAAATGCTGGAGAACTCAGCGGGTGCAGCAGCATCTATGGAGCGAAGGAAATAGGCAATGTTTCGGCCTAAAACGTTGCCTATTCCTTTGCTCCATAGATGCTGCTTCGCCCGCTGAGTTTCTCCAGCATTTTTGTCTACCTTCGATTTCCCAGCATCTGCAGTTCCTTCTTAAACAGTCCTGGGAGGCAATAGATGACCGAGAAAAATGTAAAAGAAAACGTCACCCTCTGCGGAATTGTGTATGGTTCAGCTTCTACTTTAGAGATACAGCACGGAAACAGGCCATTCGGCCCACCGAGTCCGCGCCGACCAGCGATCACCCCGTACACTAGCACTCTCTTACACACGAGGAACGATTTGCAATTTGCAGAAGCTAATCAACCTACATACCTGTACGTCTTTGGAGTGTGGGAGGAAAACGGAGCACATATATATAAACATATCTGCTTATATGCTTTGTAATCTGCTTATTAAATTTTGTAAGGCGTCCTTGAGAGTCTTTGAAAGGCGCCCATAAGTATAATGTTAATAATAATAATAATAATAAATCCCACGTGGTCACGGGGAGAACGTACAAACCCCATACAGGCAGCACATGTAGTCAGGATTGAACCCGGGTCTCTGGCGCTGGAAGGCAGCAACTCTACAGCTGCACCACCGTGCCGCCTGCTTTTGCGTTCTGGTGCTTAGATCATTCAGAAGCTTAGACCATTGACTTGAAGTTGGAATCTTAATAGATCGGTAGATGCACACAGTCTTGCCCAGAGTAGGGGAATCGTGTATGGAACGAGCTGCTAGAGGCTGGGACTCGCACAACGTTTAAGAAACAGTTAGACAGGTACATGGATAGGACAGGTTTGGAGGGAGATGGGCCAAACACAGGGAGGTGAGACCAGTGTAGCTGGGACATGTTGGCTGGTGTGGGCAAGTTAGGCCGAAGGGCCTGTTTCCATGCTTGGTTAGAACTGCTATGACTTTGCGGTTTAGGATTAACATGGTGAAAAATGTCTTCCCTCATAGGTTGGAATACATCATGAATTCTCTACCATGGGGAATGGAGGAGAGAATGCTGGGTCAATGAGTTCATTCAAAGCAGAGAGCTCTGGTAGAACTGCTGCCTCACAGCGCCAGAGACCCTGGATCGATCCCGACCTCAGGTGCTGTCTGTGTGTGGAATTTGCACGTTCTCCCGGTGACGGCGTGGGTTTCCTCCGGGTGCTCCGGTTTCCTCTGACATCCCAAAAACGTGCGGGTTTGTAGGTAAACTGGCCATCTGTAAAGGGCCTGTCCCACTTTCCAAAGCTACTCACGAATTCTCCCGAGTTTTCCCCTTGCTTCAATAGCGTGGCGTGAATAGGCATCCGTAGATATTTCGTAGCGGCTCGTAATGCCAGCCGTAGGTACTCGGGGCATCAGGTAAGTTGAAAAATGTCCACGAGTAAAAAAAATAACCCCAAGTACCTACGAACGGCTATTACCGTAATTCTCCTAGTTTGAATCAAGAGGAAAACTCGGGAGAATTCATGAGTAACTCGGGAAAGTGGGACAGGGGCTTAAATTGCCCCTAGTGTGTAGGGAGTGGATGAGAATGTGGGATAGCATAGAACTGATGTGAACGGGTTAGTGATGGTCGGCATGGACTTGGCCTGTTTCCATCCTGCACCTTTCAACTCAATTCATCTCCATGGATGTCTAGAGTTACTGTACCTCAAGCAGCATCTTCTTCACCCAGTGCACAGTGTGTCTGGAACGAGCTGCCAAGGGAAGCTATATAAATGGATATATTTACGATTTACAATAGACATTTGGACAGATATATGGTTAGGAAGGCTTGAGAGAGCAACACACCAAAAGTGGCAAACGGGATCAGCCCAGTTAAAGTGGAGATTAATAGGTTCTTGAGTCAAAGGTTATGGGGAATAGGCAAGAGAATTGGGGTTGAGAGGGAAAGATAGATCAGCCATGATTAAATAGCGAAGTAGACTTGATGGGCTGAACCCCCTAATTCTGATTGTTAAGGGTTTGGACACGCTAGAGGCAGGAAACATGTTCCCGATGTTGGGGGAGTCCAGAACTAGGGGCCACAGTATAAGAATAAGGAGTAAGCCGTTTAGAACGGAGACGAGGAAACACTTTTTCTCACAGAGAGTGGTGAGTCTGTAGAATTCTCCTCCTCAGAGGGCGGTGGAGGCTGGTTCCCTGGATGCTTTCAAGCGAGCTAGATAGGGCTCTTAAAAATAGCGGAGTCAGGGAATAAGGGGAGAAGGCAGGAACGGGGTACTGATTGGGGATGATCAGCCATGATCACATTGAATGGCGGTGCTGGCTCAAAGGGCCGAATGGCCTACTTCTGCACCTATTGTCTATTGATCTAATGGTATGATCTAAGCTGGACAAGGTGGGCCGAAGGGCCTGCTTCACGCTGCATTGTTCTATGTTTTTAGATATTAAGGGATATGGAGGTAGAGAAGAGGAGCTGGGTTTAAAGATCAGCCACGATGATGTACTCTGCTGGAAAAAGGTTGAAGGGCCAAATGGTCCACTCCTGCTCTTAGTTCCCTTTCTTATTCCTTCATGATTCTTTTAAGGTCAGGCGCCGACCTGTAGGGGGTATGGCTGCCTAGCCTGCAGCTGTCTGTTTTTCATTTCTTTTTTCTTATTTTTAGTTAGTTTAGTGTTTTGTTTTTAAGGAGTTCTAGCTTTTTTATGTGTGGGGGGGGGGAAGGGGGAAACTAATTTTCAGGGTCCCTACCTGGTCGGAGATGCAGCTTTTCTCCGGGCTGCACTTTCGACCCGTCCTCGCGGCCTACCAGCTCCGGAAGGCACGGTCTCGAGTAGGGAGGCGGCCGTTCCAGGGTTGCCATGCCGCTGAGAGGACTCTCCCGACACCGGAACATCATCACCCGGCGAGGACAGCCTGGAACATCGGGCCTCCGTAGAGGCAACTGTGGAGGCCTCAATAGGCCCGACTATGGGTGGACATTGGGGATGGGACTGGACTTTGTGCCTTCCCCCATAATGGGAACCATTGTGGGGGGATGTTTTTATGTTAAAGCTATTTATTATTGTTATGTTTGTATTCTTTCTTATGTGCTGCATTGGCAAAAGGAATTTCACTACATCTGGGTGTATGTGACAATAAATCAACCTTTGAACCTTTGAACCTTTGAACCTTATGTCCAGGCCATGTGACTGCAGACTAACGCTAGGGGTTTAAATGTCCCCTGCAATGGCGGAAACGTCCGTGGGACTGGTGATAACAAACTTGCCGGCAGCAACCTCTGGTGACCAAAGTGGCACCCAGGAAATTGCACCACTAAACCCCCCTCACCCCCCAACACCCACCCCCACCCACCCAGATCCCCGTTAAAATAAAAGCCCAGAGCAAGACCTGGCAGCCCAGCCACCAGCAGATGGCAGCACCCATGAAACAGATGCAATGGTGGGCACAGCAGAGAGCCGGCACAATGCCACGTGGCTACCCAGATCGTTGCCAACAGACGATAGAACATTACAGCACAGGAACAGGCGCTTTGGCCCACAAGTGCTGTCGGTAGGACTGTAGAAGTGTGCTGTGCGAGAGGCGAGAAGGAGACAAGAGTGTGCCAGATAAAGAGAGGTGGCGTTAAAGCTGAGGCGGACAGAGGGGTGTGGGTAGAATGGGACAGGGAGAGTGGAAAGAAAGGGGGGGAAAGGGAATTGGAGGGGCTCAGGGACAGTTTCTTCCCAGCTATTATCAGGCAACTGAACCATCCTACCAACAACTGGAGAGCTGTCCTGAGCTACTATCTACCCCTCTGAACATTTTTGATCGGACTTTACTGGATTGCGTTAAACATTATTCCCTTTATCATGTATCTGTACACAGTGGATGGCTTGATTGTAATCATGCATTGTCTTTCTGCTGACTGGTTAGCACGCCACAAATGCTTTTCACTGTACCTCGGTACACGTGAGTTTAGGGTTACCAACTGTCCCGTATTAGCCGGGACGTCCCGTATATTGGACTAAATTGGTTTGCCCTTGCCCCGTATTTGTCTGCTACTACTCGGGTCGAGGGGATTGTCAGGTCAAAGCGCCGTGTCCGGCCCCGCCTCACGCGTCCCGACGTAGTGCAGCCCATGGAGTGCAGCAGCAGCATCTCGCCCGCGGACCCGTCGGTCGGCAGCCCGGCCAGCTTTCTGGCCTTCGGACCTTCGCTTACCGCCGACACCACCACCACCCCTCCTTCTCATGGCTGATCATCGGTTCATGAGTTGGACGGGGTTCCGGACTTTGCGCACGACGTTGCCCGGGTCAAAACTTCTCAGCTGGCCCGCCGGCTGGGCTTTGTGTGCAGTCCAGCACCCGGGCCAACTCATCATTCACCCAGCCACGGCCGAGTCGGTCAACGAATTGCCATCGGGGAATTTGTCCCGTATTTTGACCTTTTGTCCCTTATTTGGGAGTGAGAAAGTTTGCAACTCCAGTGACAATAAACTAAGCTCAAGGATGATGTCAAGCTGGAAAGGGTGCAGAGAAGATTAATGAGGATGGATACTGGGCAAGTTTGCAGGAAGAATATTGTTCTACCCCACTCCCATTCCCACTCCCATTCCCACTCCATGATCACATCCCTTCAATCTGTTTGCATCCGTCTTTCTCAGTCAATTTTTCAGCGTTGCAACTTCAAAAGGAAAACACTTGCTGATGAACAGTCCACCTTTCAGAGTTTATTCACAGACACAAGATAGACACAAGAATGCTGGAGTAACTCAGCGGGATAAGCAGCATCTCTGGAGAGAAGGAATGGGTGAAGAAGGGTATCTTTCACACAGAGAGTTGTGAATCTGTGGAATTCTCTGCCTCAGAGGGCGGTGGAGGCCGGTTCTCTGGATACTTTCAAGAGAGAGCTGGATAGGGCTCTTAAAAATAGCAGAGTCAGGGGATATGGGGAGAAGGCAGGAACGGGGTACTGATTGGGGATGATCAGCCATTATCACATTGAACGGCGGTGCTGGCTCGAAGGGCCGAATGGACTACTCCTGCACCTATTGTCTATTGTCTATTGTGACGTTTCGGGTCGAGACCCTTCTTCAGACTGGTCAGGGATATGAGAAACGAGAGATATAGACGATGATGTGGAGAGATAAAGAACAATGAATGAAAGACATGCAAAAAAGTAACTATGATAAAGGAAACGGGCCATTGTAGGATGTTTGTAGGGTGAAAACGAAAAGCTGGTGCGACTTCGGTTGGGGAGGGATAGAGAGAGAGGGAATGCCGGGGCTACCTGAAGTGAGAGAAATCAATATTCATACCACTGGACTGTAAGTTGCCCAAATGAAATATGAGGTGCTGTTCCTCCAATTGACATTTAGCCTCACTCTGATAATAGAGGAGGCCTAGGACAGAAAGGTCTGTGTGGGTAAGAAGGAACTGCAGATGCTGATTTAAACCGAAGATAGACACAAAAAGCTGGAGTAACTCAGTGGGACAGGCAGCATCTCTGGAGAGAAGGAGTGGGTGAAGAAGGGTCTCGACCCGAAATGTCACCCATTCCTTCTCTCCCGAGATGCTGCCTGCTGCTCCAGCTTTTTGTGTCTATCGCAAGGTCTTTGGTGGGAATGGGAAGGAGAATTAAAGTGTCCAGCAACCAGGACATTAAGTAGGTTCAGGCGGGCGGAGAGAAACGATATCCCAGTCTGAGATTGGTCTCACTGATGTATAAGAGTCCACATCTTGACCAATGGATACAGTAGATGAGGTTGGAGGAGGTGCAAGTGAACCTCTACCTAACCTGAAAGGACAGTCGGGGTCCCTGCCGGAAGGAATGGACAGATGATGTTTTTCGGGATGGGGCGGTTCTTCAAACAGCACCCTGGCCACTTACTCACCTGGCCTCATCCAGATTCAGGGACAGTTTCTACCCTGTTTGTTATCAAGCAACTGAATCACAACCGGAGAGCAGGATATGAAGGAGAGGAAAGGAGCAGGGTGACTGGGAGGTGGGGCGTCTGGGAGGTGGCGTGAGAACTGGGAGGGCCACAAGGTAGAGGTGGAGAACACAGCAAAGAAAGAGAGTGTAAAGGGGGTTACCTGAAGTTTTACAGATACCGCATACAAACAGGCCCTTCGACCCACCGAGTCCACGCCGACCAGTGATCACCCCATTCTATCCTACACCCTATGGACAATTTACCAAAGGCAATTAGCTTACAAACCTGTACGTTTTTGGAATGTGGGAGGAAACCGGAGCACCCAGAGAAAACCCACGCAGTCATGGGGAGAACGTGCAAACTCCATACAAACAACACAGGTGGACAGGGAACCCGGGTCTCTGGGGCTGTGAGGCAGCAACTCTACCGCTGCACCACCGTGCCGCCTGAGATGGAAATTCAATGACCACACATTGGGTTGTAAGGTACCCGAGCAGAATATGAAGTGTTGTTCCCCCAGTATGCATGGGGCCTCACGGGGTGGGAGATTGCAACCTTCACGTGGTCCGCCCTGTTTCGACGAATGCAATCAACCTGGCATGCACAATCAAGGAAGATCAAATAGAACAAGTTGGCCTACAACTTTAGGCTGTGCACGCCATATGCAAGAAGAAGAAGCACGAACCTCACTCTGGCAATGAAGGAGGCTCGGGACAGAAAGGTCAGAATGGGAATGGGAATGGGAGTTAAAATGGTGAGCAACTGAAAGATCCACAGGCCTTGGCAGACCGAGCGCATGTTTGACAAAACAGTCAAGTAGCACCAAAAATATCCATGTCCTCCGGTTGATGGAAGTGCAGGTAATGGCGGCACGGTGGCACATCTGTACAGCTGGTGCCTTCCAGCGCCCGGACCCGTGTTCAATCCTGACTACGGGTGCTTGTCGGTACGTTCTCCCCGTGACCTGCGTGGGGTTTTCTCCGAGATCTCCGGTTTCCTCCCACACTCCAAAGACGTCCAGGTTTGAAGGTTCATTGGCTTGGTATAAGTGTAAAAATGTAAAAATAATCTCAATAGTGCGTGTCGGGTAGTGTTCACGTGCGGGGATCGCTGGTCGGTGCGGCCTCGGTGGGCAAAGGCCACCGCACTGTATCTCTAAACTAAACTAAGTTGCTGCACAGGATAGGGGCTGCTCCCTGGACTTATCGACATATTTTATTAGCAACTCAAAATATTCAATAGACTGTCACTGTTCTAAATGTGTTTCTGACAGAGGCTGGTGGTGTTCACTGGGTCCGTAAGATTAGAGAGCCTTTGATGGATTAAGTGCTTGGGCGAAAGTCTGGCACTTAGATTTCAATGCAATTAAGTATGATATCATCCGCTCTGAACCAACAGAAGGGATCAATAGTACTGTTCCAGTAACGGAACGTTAGAATAAGTCGCGGGCCGAAGGGGTCACATTTACAGATGTGATAAGAAGCACACAACAGAAATTGTGCAGCGGTTTTGGTCTAACTATGAGCGATGCCGTCTGGAGCTATGCTCCTGGTAGGGCCACCCATGACGGTAAGGTCGAGGGGGAGGTCTCTGACAAAGAGCAATCCAACCAAGACCTCAACGGTGGAACAGGCGGAGGACGATGGCTGACTTTAGTGGAGCGTCGCAACGGCTGGGAAGGCATAGAAACATAGAAAATAGGTGCAGGATTAGACCATTCGGCCCTTCGAGCCTGCACCGCCATTCAATATGATCATGGCTGATCATCCAACTCAGTATCCTGTACCTGCCTTCTCTCCATACCCCCTGATCCCTTTAGCCACAAGGGCCACATCTAACTCCCTCTTAAATTTAGCCAATGAACTGGCCTCAACTACCTTCAGTGGCAGAGAATTCCACAGATTCACCGCTCTCTGTGTGAATGTCACCACTCCCCTTCAGGCAGGGGTTTTTACAGCAGGTTCTCCGTCAATCTATTAATCCTGGCCTTTCACCTAACGATCCAAAGTTAGTTCTCAAACTGCGAGCTGGGGTTTGGCCTCTGCTTGTCTGGATGAAGAGTCTGTGCCTCGGGAAGAAGCAGTGCGTCGCTGTTCCCCAAGTACTCCAAGTGGCTGGGCCCAGGGCAGCTCAGTTCAGAGATACAGCATGGAAACAGGCCCTTCGGCCCACCGAGTCCACGCCAACCATCGATCACCCGTTCACACTAGTTCTCTCTTATCCCACTTTTGCATCAACTGCCTACCCACTAGGGGCAATTTACAAATTGTATTTAGTTTAGTATAGTTTAGTTTAGAGAGACAGCATGGAAAAAGGCCCTTCGGCCCACCGAGTCCCGCCAACCAGCGATCCCAGCACATTCATTCTACCCTGCACACTAGGAACAATTTACCGAAGCCAATTAACCTACAAACCTGTTTGTCTTCGTGATGTGGGAGGAAACATGAGTACCCGGAGAAAACCCACGCAGGTCATGGGGAGATCGTATAAACTCTGTACAGAGAGCACCCGTAGTCAGGATTGAACCCGGGTCTCTGGCGCTGTGAGGCTGCAGCTCTCCTGCTGGGCCACCGTGCCACCACTGCCGTTTCAGGCCGGCTGACAAGGATGACACAACCTGCCTGAATTTATCATCCCCATGTAGGCCGACGAGGCACAGTTTGAGAAAGGTGGCCGACCATTGTCCTCACTGCTCCACCATCTGTTGCCTTCTGCCGCCCAGCTTCAGGGAGACTCCAGTCAGACCTCCGTGGAGTCTACTGACAACAGGAACCTCGAGGCAGCCCCGAGCAGTTCCCGGATCCACTGGTTTAGTTTATTTTGGAGATACGTCACGGAACCAGGCCCTTCGGCCCATCGAGCCAACGATGGGTGTTCAAAGGCAACTCCTTACAGAGCAATAGTCATCGAGTTATAGAGCATGGAAACAGCTTTGAATGTGGAGAAAATTGATGGGAATGTGGGAAGAATTGTTTTTTAACGGGATTAATGTAAGATTAGTGTAAATGGGTGGTCAATGTGGACTGAAGAGCCTGTTCCCATGTTGTATGTCTATTGATTGATCAATAAATATCATTTTATTTAGTTTGGTTTAGAGATACAGCATGGATATAGGCCCTTCGGCCCACCAAGTCTGCGCCAGACAGTGATCCCCGCACACTAACACTATCCTACCCACTCTAGGGACAATTTACATTTATACTAAGCCAATTAACCTATAAACCAGTGGCTGAATGGGAGATGCCAGAAAGTAATGGTGGATGGCTGTTTGTCAGGTTGGAGGGGTGGAGTGGGATGGGGAGGGGATAAATGGATGCGGGGGCACTGAGAAAAAGAGGGGTGGGGGGGGGGGGTTTGGATGGATGAAGACAGGTAGTGCTTTCCATTGTTGTTTGTCTGGAGGTGTGTACATCTTTACCAAGCCATCATTTATCGCCCAACCCTGATGCGAAGAGGCAGTAACATGTTGGGAAAGTCTGGAGCTACACGCAGGTGGTGACAGGCAAGTGTGGAAGGTTTCCTTTCCTGAAGCACGCAGGTGAACCAGAAGGAATCGTACAACAACCCAACGGATTCATGGATGTCAAATTAAAATTACATTTTCCTTTCGAGAGAGAGAGGTGGAGCTTGGTTTGGGAACAGCTCTGCCCAAAACCGCAAGAAATTTGCAGTGCCTTGCAGATGTCGCCAAGTCCATCACACAGACCAGACTCCCCCCTTATAGAATCCATCCACACTTTACATTACCTCGGAAAAGCAGCCAACATAAACACTTGTTCCACCCCGTTCATTCCATCTCCCTGGTCCCATCAGCCTTAAGAAGGGTCTCGACCCAAAATGTCACCGATTCCTTCTCTCCAGAGATGCTGCCTGTCCCGCTGAGTTACTCCAGATTTTTGTGTCTACCTCCCATCGGGCAGAAGGAACAGAAGCTTGAGAGTGCGCACCACCAGGCTCAGGAACTGCTTCTTCCCCTCTGTTTTGATCAGGCTTCTGAACGGTCCTTCCATGAATCAAGTCGTCACATTTATTTATATAGCACACTTAAAAAACAACTCTCGTTGGCCAAAGTGCTTTACATAAGCTAGGGTACTGTCCGATACACCTCCACCCCATTGCGGACATTGGACTTTGTCGCTGGAACTGGTGCGCTACAATGCTGAGAACTATATTCTGCACCTTCCCTTTTGCTCTACCTATTGTACTTGAGTTTGACTGGATTGACGTATTGTGTTATCTGACGTTTAGATATCACGCAAAACAAAGCTTTTCGACTGTACCTGTGACAATAATAAACCTAAACACAGCATACTGTAGATGCAGGAATCCTGACCACAAAGCAAGATGCTGGAGGAACTCAGCGGGTCAGCTGGCATCTGAGGAAGGAAATGGACAGTCTGAAGAAAGGTCCCAACGAGAAACGCCACCTGTCCATTTCCCTCCACAGATGCTGCCTGACCAACTGAGTGCCTCCAGCATTTTATTTTCTCTTTAGATTTCCCTTTACTACATATTATCTATGTTTACCGCCAGAGAATTGGGCAGGACTTGAGACAGAATGAGGACTGGGAAGACTGGACATTCCACCCAGTCATGGTCAAAGAGTCATAGTTTAGTTTAGAGATAGAGCATGAAAACCGGCCCCTCGGTCCACCGAGTCTAAGCAGACCAGCGATGCCCGTACACTAACACGATCCTACACACTAGGGATGATTTGCAATATTAACAAAGCCAATTAACGTGGACACTGTGTGGGAGGAAACGGAGCACCCGGAGAAAACCCACGTGGTCACGGGGATAAGGTACAAACTCCGTACAGACAGCACCCGCAGTCATGATCAACCTGGGTCTCTGGCGTTGTAAGGCATCAACTGTACCGCTGCGCCACCGTGCCGCCCAAATAGAGTCATACAGCATGGAAACAGGCCCTTCGGCCCAACTTGCTCACACTGACCAACATGCCCCATCTACACTAGTCCCACCTGCCCGTGTTTGGCCCATATCCATCTAAACCTGCCAACAACCCTTTGTGTAAAAAGGTTACCCCTCAGGTTCCCATTAAATCTTTCGCCCCTGATCTTAAATCTCTGACCTGGAGCAGGGACCTCTGCCACCACTACAGTGCTGCGTCCTCACCTCCCCATGCATTTCACAGTTCAAGGCTATTTGATTCTCAATGCTGTTATTGTGTATTTCTCTATTAGTTGTTTGTGACTGGCTTTACAAGGGTGTTAGCGAGAAGACAACCCCATTCCCCTTTTGCTTTAATTCATGTTGGACCAGGAACTATGCCCAGCCTGTTGCTTAAAAACTCATCTGTGCGGCACGGTGGCGCAGCGGTAGAGTTATCGCCTCACAGCCAGAGACCCGGGTTCGATGCCGACTGTTAGTGCTGGCTTACGGACTTTCTCCGGGATATCCAGTTTCCTCCCACGCTCGAAGGACGTCCAGTTTTACACATTATTCAGTAAAATTGTAAATTATTGTGTGTGTGCGTGTGTGTGTGTGTGTGTGTGTGTGTGTGTGTGTGTGTGTGTGTGTGTGTGTGTGTGTGTGTGTGTGTGTGTTAGTGTTAGTGTGCGGAGATCGCTGGTCGGTGCATACTCGGTGGGTAGAAGGGCTTGATTCTGTGCTGTGTCTCTAAACTAAACTAAGCCTAATGGATGTCGACCAAAATTAGCACAGAGGCAAATCTATCTCTTGTATTTCCCAAGAAAGTCAATTCAATTGCTGCCCTTTATCACTATTTTGTTAAGATTGTTAGTTAGTTAGTTAAGGTTATTGTTACGTGTACCGAGATACAGTGAAAAGCTTTTGTTGCGTATTATCCAGTCAGCGGAAAGACAATACATGGTTACAATCGAGCCGCCCACAGTGTTCAGATACATCATAAAGGGAATAATGTGAATAACGCTCAGTGCAAGATAAAGCCAGCAACGTCGGATGAAAGATAATCCGAGGGTCTCCAAAGCAGGTTGCCGGTAGCTCAGGACTCCTCTCTATTACAGTAGATCGTGAAGCTACGTCTTATTGAGGAAATGAAATAATTCATTTTCTCGTGTGGAATTCATCGTTAACATGCCCAGTCATAGTGTCATGCAGCACAGAAATGGACCATTCAGCCCATCGAGTCCATGTCGACAACTAATCTGATACCAATCTCATTCCTCCCTCCCACGCTCCCACCAACTCCTCAGCTGGTTCGACCACTCTCTTACACACTGGGGACATCTTACCCACAAACCCGCACATCTTGGAGGTGTGGGAGGGAACCCGGAGCAAACCCAGTCGTCATAGGGAGAGCGTGCAAACTCCACCCAGACAGTACTGGAGGTTGGGATTGAACCTGGGTCACTGGAACTGCAAGACAGCTGCACTGGTTCAGCTTAATTATGGCCACGTGTACCGAGGTACAGTGATCAGCTTTGCTTTGCAGGTTATCCAGTAATCACCAATGTAGTTGACTAATGCAGTAAAGATATTCAAGTAAATGGCCATCATATTCATTCCATTCCCCGGGTTCTGAATCATTTCTTGCATCCCAAATTTGGGTTGGCTGCCTGCCATGGTTTAGCAACATCTTTCAAATGACCACGGTGGCGCAGCGGTAGAGTTGCTGCCTCACAGCACCAGAGACCTGGGTTCGATCCTGACTACG
This sequence comes from Amblyraja radiata, assembly GCF_010909765.2. Taxonomy (NCBI): domain Eukaryota; kingdom Metazoa; phylum Chordata; class Chondrichthyes; order Rajiformes; family Rajidae; genus Amblyraja; species Amblyraja radiata. The sequence continues at coordinate 25,646,940 of NC_045987.1, forward strand.
GGTGCTGTCTAGGGAGCTTGTACGTTCTGCCTGTGACCTGCGTGGGTTTTGCCTGGGATCTCTGGTTTCCCCCCCACACTCCAAAGACGTACAGGTTTGTAGGTTAATTGGCCTCAATAAAAATTGCAAATTCTTCCTAGTGCACAGGATAGCATTAGTGTGCGGGGGTCGCTGGTCGACATGAACTCAGTGGGCCGAAGGGGCCTGTTTCCGCCCTTATCCACTAAACTAAACTAAACCAAGCTTCACAGTGAAAGGAGATGCAAGGGGTTAAAAAAATACCGATAGTATATACAAAGATCCACGAGCTTGAATAATATTGAATTGCATGAAAAGTACTTTGCACTTTGCTTAACCGCAGCTGCCCTGCAGCTAGCAAGGGTGCATGCCAAAATATTTTTCACTTGTTTTGTATTCCACGATTTCTATTCAACATTTTAAGACCGGGGGAGCTGAACCTAGGCGAGAAGGTTTTGCAATCTCGGGAGCTCGACCCCACATAGGAGCGACCCCATTAGATACAGGGGAACATCGGTGCCTCTAGCGTCATATGTAGCTTCATAAATAGATCGCAGTCACTTTGCAGTCACTGAATTCCAGTCCAGGAGCACCACACATGGTGGTAGAGTGCGGGCACTGGATCTCACAGACGGCCGCACATCCTTCACCACCACCCACAGAGGGACCATCGTTCCCAACGCCCCAGCAAGGTCCACATTCCCCCTCCCCCTCCCTCCACCCCGTGAAAAGATTACTGCACAAGTAATACCTGCCGATTGATAGTTCAAGTGCAGGAAGCAACTGCAGTACAGGGCCAGTCCCACCAGCATGTGACCTGTATGCGGCGAGCGCGACCAAACCAGAAGCGGGGGCCGCGCGGAGGTCGAGTGAGTGACGTGAAGTTCGAGCGAAGTCCGCGGGAAGTTCGCGCGTGACGTACGGCGTCAAGACGTGCTCACGGCGTCGAGACGCTGCGCACGCCCGTCGAGGCAGTGCGTACGGCGTCGAGGCGGCTGCAGGCCGGTAGGCCGTTGCCGCGCGGAATTTTTGAACACGGTCAGTTTTTCGGATCTCCGCGCGATGTCGGGCCCAGCTCCACACAACTCCATATGGCTCTGGCGATCGAAGTGGGACCGGCCCCGTGAGGCCGTGCGGCTCAAGCGACCACGTCGCGCTTGCCGCATGGAGTGGCATGCTCGTGGGACAGGCCCTTAACACAAGATTGGCAAGTGGCAAGTAACACAAGATTGATATTTCAAGTGCAGGAAGGAACTGCACATGCTGGTTGAAATGGAAGATAGACACAAAATGCTGGAGTAACTCAGCGGGACAGACAGCACCTCTGGAGAGAAGGAATGGGTGACGTTTCGGGTCAAATCAGTTAGAAGGGTCTCGACCTGTCCCGCTGAGTTACTCCAACATTTTGTGTCTAACTTCGATTGATTGTTCAATCCAAGCCAAGGCAAACATGGGCATGATAAATCCGCAGAAACGCAGTGAACACTGAATTATTGACTGTATCGATTTCTCACCCATAAAGGTAGTTAACGCATAGAAACATTCTTTGGTTTACCACTGGCTCAGTTTTGCACAAGATTAATTTTTCACATCCTATCCATATTGCATAAATATTAATATCAAAGAAAGGTTAATTGCTCAGATTTATTAATGCTGAAGCTATTAAAGCTAACTGTGCAAAATAAAAAGGTAGCATGCTTCACATTACGCAGCCAGAGGGACTTCAATTCTTCGTGGCTAAATTGGTCGCGCTCTCACTTCACAATATGTCATAAGTTCATGTCGTAGCAGCAGAATTAGTCCATTCAGCCCATCAAGTCTACTCCACCATGGCTGATCTATCTCTTCCTCTCAACCCCATTCTCCTGCCTTCTCCCCATAACCCCTGACACCCGTACTAATCAAGAATCTGTCAATCACCACCTCAAAGATATCCATTGACTTGGCCTCCACAGTTGTCTGCGGCAATGAGTCCCACAGATTCACCGCCCTCTGACTAAAGAAATTCCTCCTCATCGCCTTTGTAGAGGCACATCCTGTTCTTCCGAGGCGCTGGCCTCAGGTCCAAAACTCTCCCACTAGTGGGACTAGTGAGTTTTAATCATACTGTGGGCACTGACACACTACCTTGGCCAATAGTTCTTCCTTAAATGTTAAGAATATCACTGCACTATTTCAACAAACAGAAGAGTTAACTCCGTTGTTTCGGTAAAGTGCGTTCCTCAACTGAATATGCTTATCATTACAAAATTTGTTGTTTGCAGCTCATACTGGGCACAAATGGTCTCACCACTGGCTCTAAAGCACTTGGGGGGACGTCCTGAAGACATGATACAACCTCTGTCCGAGCACCACACATCTCCACTGCAGTTGGCTTACATTGACTCCGTTGACTTACCAGCTCCACAGAACCATAGTGTTTCCTGCTGAACTCCCCTCGACGGCAACCCAGGTCTTCTGAGGCAGAGCTGGAAGAGAAAGGCTTCATCGGTGAATGCATCCTACAAGGTCCCTCACAAGGAAAACAGCTCAGGGCCAGAAAACAAGTTTCAACCCATCCCTCTTGCCATCGCATCTCAAACCGTGTGGACGACTTCTCCAGCCCACATCGGTGATGATGGCCCAGCGCAGAACTATTAACCCCCAAACAATATATAAATCTGGAATGCACGAGCCTGGAGATTGAAACCACCGATTCAGTTAGTTATTATGTCATCGTGAAATCGATAAAAATTTCAAGGATACTGGTCAATGGTAATTACATTTCAGAATCTTATCTTGAAGACGAACCATGTCGTGGGTTTGATCTGACTGCAGTGTGCATCAACTCTCTCAGCTAATTCCCACTCCCAATCTTCCATTACTTTAATTAACCTCCAAGAAGTCAATGGAGGCCAATTCACTGGATGTTTTCAATAGACAATAGGTGCAGTAGGCCATTCGGCCCTTCGAGCCAGCACCGCCATTCAATGTGATCATGGCTGATCATCCCCAATCAAGAGAGAGCTTGAACGGAATCAAGGGACATGGGGAGAAAGCAGAAACAGGGTACTGATTTTGGATGATCAGCCATGATCGATCAGCTGGCTCGAAGGGCCGAATGGCCTACTCCTGCACCGTTTTTCCATGTTTCTATGTTTCTATGAGATCCCCAGCAGCTTTGTGAAGTTTGGGAAAGACTGCACGGTTCCCAGTCCCATTGTTCCACGAGGCAATCAGCTCATGGAGCCGACTGAGGACAACGCCAAACTAGACAATGACGGAACGAGCTCCACCATGAGCACGACGGGACAAATATTCCCACAGGGAGGAGAGCACCCCGGCAATATTGAGTAAATATTCCGATCGGAAAGACAGAAATAATCATTATGAAATATCATCCTGTATATCTCTCGTTTCCCTTTCACCTCACTCGCAGTCTGAAGTAGGGTCTTGACCCGAAACGTCACCTACTCCTTTTCTCCAGGGATACGGTCTGACCCGCTGAATTACTCTAGATTTGTGTGTCTATCCTCGGTTTAAACCAGCATCTGCATTTCCTTCCTACACATTAGAAACTTCATGATGTTGAGCTTAATTTATTGTCATGTGCAGTGAATTGTCGCATGCAGGTGCAGTGAACTGTTTTTGTAGCGTTCTAACCAGCCAGCGGAAAGACCAAACGTGATTACTATCACAGTGTACGGATATAGGATAAAGGGACAACCTTTAGTGTCAAGGACTGCTCTCACCCCAACCACAGACTGTTTACCCTCCTACCATCCGGGAGGCGCTACAGGTCTCTCCGTTGCCGGACCAGCAGGTCCAGGAACAGCTTCTTCCCTGCAGCTGTTACATTACTCAACACTGTACCTCGATGATTGCCAATCACCCCCCCACCCCCCAGACACTCCTTCCACCAGGAAAAAAATTATTGCACTACTATGACTGTATGCACGTAAATATATTTATTTATTGCTCATATTCTATGTCGCTCTTCTAGGGAAATGCTAACTGCATTTCGTTGTCTCTGTACTGTACACTGCACAATGACAATAAAGTTGAATCTGAATCTGAATCTGATAAAGTCCAGTAAAGCCCCATTAAAGATAGACCGAGAGTCTCCAATGAGGTAGATGGTAGCTCAGCACTGCTCTCTATAGTTGTTGATAGGATGGTTCAGATGCCTGATAACAGCCTGATAACACTGTCTCCAAATCTGGAGGTGTGCGTTTCCACACTTCTGAACCTCTTTGCCTGATTAGAGAAGGGAGGAGGGAATGTCCAGGATGAGACTGGTCCTTGATTATGCTGCTGACCTTGCCGAGGCAGCGTGAAATATAGATGGAGTAAGCGGAAGGGAGGTTGGTTTGTGCGATGGTCTGGGCTGCGTCCACAATTCGCTACAATTTCTCGTGGTCTTGGATGGAGCTGTTCCCAAACCAACCTGCGATGTATCCCGATTAAATGCTTTGTATGGTGCATCTGTAGAAGCACTGGGACAGTACTTGAAACACTTGAGGGATGTGAAGGGAACTAGGGAAATGCGGAAGGAACTGCCGATGCTGGTTTACACCGAAGATAAACAGAAAATGCTGGAGTAACTCAGCGGGACAGGCAGAACCTCTGGAGACAAGGAATAGGTGACGTTTCAGGTCGAGACCCTTCTTCAGACAGAGTCAGGGGACAGGGAAGCGAAAGATATGAAGGCACATAAGAATAAATGATTGAAATGTATGCAAAAGGACAAATCAAGGCCGGCAACCAGGGAACGGTGGAGCCCACAATGGTCCATTGTTGGCTGTGGGGAATGGTCCTTATTTGCCTCCACAATGATAATTCCTTGCAACAGCATAGTCCCCTGAGCTCTCTGCATGGATACGACAATGCAGACACACAGAGTGGCAATCTGGGCAGCACAAGGTGAAGGTATTCGGACGAGGTCAGGCTCACAAGCACTTGCGATTAAAGCACAAGGAGTTTCAGCTGCTGGGATTTTTAACAAATGTTGGAACGGGTACAGAGAGAGAGAGGTTGAGCAGGCTGGGACTCTATTCCCTGGAGCGCAGGAGGATGAGGGGTGATCTTATGCAGCTGTAGAAAATCATGAGAGGAAGGGTCAGGTAGGCACACGGAGTCTCTTGCCCAGTGTGAGGGAATCGAGAACCAGAGTACATAGGTTTAAGGTGAGGGGATGAAGATTTAATAGGAATCTGAGGGGTAACTTTTTCACACAAAGGGAAGTGGGTGTGTGGAACGAGCTGCCAGAGGAGGTTGTTGAGGCAGGGACTATTTAAGAAACGTTTAAGAAACAATTAGATAGGTACATGGAGAGGAGAGGTTTGTTGGGATATGGGCAAAACGCAGGCAGGTGGGACGAGTGCAGATGGGACATGTTGGTTGGTGCGGGCACATTGGGCCGATGGGCCTGTTTTCACACTGTTTGACTGTAAAACACAAAGGGATCTCAGAGGGTCAGGCAGCATCTGTGGAGGGAATGGACGAACAATGTTCTTCTAAAGAGGGGTCGACTATCTAACCATTTATCCATTCATCTTACCATAATAAACGCCATCTATCCGTTAACGCCACAGATGCTGCCTGACCCGCTGTGTTTCTCATGCACTTTGTGTTTTTGCTTACAATTGAAGTCTCCTGTAACTGAGCTACACTCTGAAGGTTAATGACACCTGTAATAAATCAACTGGAGGCAAACCAAAAAGATGAATGGTAAATAATGTTATTTGATTTCCCAAGTTATAAACGGAATATGAAGCCTCTGGTTCTTGTTGGAGCTAGGCTGTCATTTGTATGAAGTTGGAGTAAATGCAGGACTATTAAATAAAAATGGCTTGGTTTTAATCAGCAGAATAAGTCTGAAGAAGGGTCCCAACCTGAAACCTGGAGTTTAGAAGGATGAGGGGGACCTTATAGAAACATATAACATTATAAAAGGACTGGACAAGCTAGATGCAGGAAAAATGTTCCCAATGTTGGGGGAGTCCAGAACCAGTGACCACAGTCTTAGAATAAAGGGGAGGCCATTTAAGACTGAGGTGAGAAAAAACTTTTTCACCCAGAGAGTTGTGAATTTGTAGAATTCCCTGCCACAGAGGGCAGTGGAGGCCAAATCACTGGATGGATTTAAGAGAGAGTTAGATAGAACTCTAGGGGCTAGTGGAATCAAGGGATATGGGGAGAAGGCAGGCACGGGTTATTGATTGGGGACGATCAGCCATGATCATAATGAATGGCAGTGCTGGCTCGATAGGCCGAATGGCCTCCTCCTGCACCTATTTTCTATGTTTCTATGAAACGTCACCCATTCCTTCTCACCAGAGATGCTGCCTGTCCCACTGAGTTACTCCAGCTTTTTATATCTATCGTCAGCAGAATAATGTTCTGGACTCTGTATCTTCCCTTTTGCTCCACCTATTGTAGTGGAGTTTGACTTGAGTTTAGTTTATTGTCACGTGTGCCGAGATACAGTGAAAAGCTTTTGTTGCGTGCTGAACCTTGATTGTTTTTATGTATAGTGTTATGGTCTGAAGAAGGATCTCGACTCAAACGTCACCTACTCCTTCTCTCCAGTGATGCTGCCTGACCCACTGAGTTACTTCAGCTTTTTGTGTCTATCTTCGGTGTAACCAGCATCTGCAATTCTTTCCTACACAGATTTTATATTAACTTACAAAACAAAGCTTTTCACTGTACCTCGGTACACATGACAATAATAAGCCTGCAGGGGTGAAACTGTGGACTGCATCACCTGCAAAAGACTTGCAGCTGTAATTACAGCAAAAGGTGGTTCTACAAAGTATTGACTCTGGGGGGCTGAATACTTTTGCATGCCACACTTTTCAGTTTTTTATTTGTAAAAAAATTTGAAAACCATGTATCATTTTCCTTCCACTTCACAATTATGCACCACTTTGTGTTGGTCTATCACATAAAATCCCAATAAAATACATTTACGTTTGTGGTTGTAACGTGACAAAATGTGGAAAAGTTCAAGGGGTATGAAAACCTTTGCAAGCCACTGAAGATAAATCTTTAGTCTTGACTTAAAAGAGTCGATGGAGGGGGCAGTTCTGATGGGAAAGGGGATGATGTTCCACAGTCTAGGGGCTGCAACCGCAAAGGCACGGTCGCCCCTGAGCTTATGCCTAGACCGTGGGATATTCAGCAACCCCAAGTCGGCCGATCTGAGGGGCCTGGAGGTGGAGTGGTGGGTGAGAAGACTTTTTATGTAGGTGGGGGCAAGCCCATTGAGGGTTTGTAGACATGGAGGACAATCTTGAAGTTTATACGGAACCGCACAGGGAGCCAGTGGAGAGAGGCCAGGATCTGGGTGATGTGGTGGAGGAAGGAACTACAGCTGCTGGTTTACACCGAAGTTAGACACACAGTGCTGGAGTAACTCAGCGGGTCAGGCAGCATCTCTGGAGAGAAGGAGCAGGTGGTGTTTCCGGTCAGGACCCTTCTTCAGACTGAGAGTCAGGGGAGAGGCAGACAGAGATATGGAAGGGCAAGGTGTGAAAACACAGATCAGAGGGGACAATGATCTGGGAAATGTAAAATGGTAGATTGTCAGCTGAGGGGAAGGTGACAACGAGGCATACAATTAGTAATATTTAATCAGGAGGACATTGAAACTAGTCAGAGAACCTGGATGGGGGAGGGATGAAGAGAGGGGGAAAGCAAAGGTTACTGGAAGTTAGAGAAGTCAACACCTGTCCCTTTTTCACCCCCCCAATCGACTCTGTCCAAGGACCCTGACAGTCTGTTCAGGTGAGGCAGAGGTTCACTTACACCTCCTCCAACCTCATCCACTGTATCCGCTGTTCCAGGTGTCAACTCCTGTATATCAGCGAGACCAAGCGCAGGCTCGGCAATCGTTTTGCTGAACAACTCCATTCAGTCCTCCTAAACCTGCCTGATCTCCCAGTTGCTCAACACTTTAACTCCCCCTCCCATTCCCACACTGACCTTTCTGTCCTGGGCCACCTCCATTGTCAGAGTGAGGCCCAGCGCAAATTGGAGGAACAGCACCTCATATTTCGCTTGGGCAGCTTACACCCCAGCAGTATGAACATTGACTTCTCTAACTTCAAGTAACCCTTGCTTTCTCTCTTTCTCCATCCCCTCCCCCTTCCCAGTTCTCCCACCAGCCTTACTGTCTCCAACTACATTTTATCTCTGTTTGCTTTGCTGTTACCTTCTCCCAGCTAACAACTCTATTCTACAGTTTCCATGAACCGCATTCCCTTTGTCCTTTTTTCACACCTTACACTTCCTTATCTATCCATCTCCCTCCCCACTGACATCAGTCTGACGAAGGGTCTCAACCCGAAACGTCACCCATCCGTTCTCTCCAGAGATGCTGCCTGTGCCACTGAGTTACCCAAGCATTTAATGTCAGTCTTCAAAGTTCATACAGCTGGGTTGTAAGCTGCCCGAGCGAAACGCGAGGTGCTGTTCCTCCAATTTGAGCAAATAAATCCTTTGTGGTGCGTTCTTGAAATGATTGTTGGCTGCTGGTGTCCTTCCCCTTCCTATGGGATGATCCCACATAGTCAGAGGAGCATGGGATCGATAGGGAAATGTCCATTTGTTCCACTGCCATTTTTGGCAGAGAACTAGCAGGGCTGAAGCAACACAGTAATCGATCTCTAATCGAGGGCTAGAAGGGCTCGATATCAGAAGAATACTTGGAGAGAGAACACGGCTGAACTCGCCGTTTACACCGCTCGAACATTTCCACTTAAACAAATGTAAAATATTTGGAAAGGGATAAGCTATCACTGTTTAATTTGGCAATTACATTCAATGTAGCACCAGCTTCAAGTGCTTCACACCATTTTGCTGTAACCATGGCTATCAGCCTTCCCTTGTCTACTGTTTAAAGATCTTGGCTCATCCAAAGGCAATGACTGGTGATTGGCATGTGGGCACCAGCAGGGCTTCACTAGGTTCACCAGTAACAAGCAGACCCAGTCAAGACGATCTGGGGAGAATCAGTTAAAGCATTCCCTGGCTGTTCTGAGCATTCACATATAGAGACCCCCTGAGTGAGGATCAAACCGCACACTGTTCCACCAGGTATTGCCTTCTCCAAGTGGAAACAAAACCCATCCTGGCTGCCATCTTCTCCGGAGAAGGCCTGGATACAGTAGATGTGGAGAGGACGTTTCCACTAGTGGGAGAGTCCAGCATGAGAAGATTTACAAGGATGTTGCCAGGACTAGAGGGTCTGTGCTCTTGGCAGAGGTTGAGCAGGCTGGGTCTCTATTCCTTTGAGCACAGGAGGTTGAGGGGTGATCTTATAGAGGTGTATAAGATCATGAGAAGAATAGATCGGGCAGAGTCTCTTGCCTAGAGTAGGTAAATTGAGAACCACAGGACATAGGTTTAAGGTGAAGGGGGAAAGTAGGAATCTGAGGGGTAACTTTTTCCACACAAAGGGTGGTGTGTGTATGGAACGAGCTGCCAGAGGATGTAGTTGTGGCAGGGACTATCCCAGCGTTTAAGAAACAGTTAGACAGGTACATGGATAGGGCAGGTTTGGAGGGGCCAAATGTTGGCAGGTTGGGCAAGTTGGGCCAAAGGACCTGTTTCCACACTTTATGACTTTATGACCAGAGGCCATAGCCTCGGCATTAAAGGACATTCGTTTAGGAAGGAGATGAGGGTGGTGAATCTATGGAATTCATTGCCACAGAAGGCTGTGGAGGCCAAGTCAATGGGTATTTTTAAGGCAGAGATAGATAAATTCTTGATTAGTATGGGTGTCATGGGGTTATGGGGAGAAGGCAGGCGAATGGGGTTAGGAGGGAGAGATAGATCAGCCATGATTGAATGGCGGAGTAGTTGATGAGCCGAATGGCCTAATTCTGCTCCTATCACTAATGAGAACCCAGAGACATGGCAGCACCTACACCAAGGAGGCAGGCCATCACTGTAGCTCAGTCACTCATGCTCACTCTCTGCTCAGTCTTTGTGTCCCCTGCCTGCTCTCAAACATAGGTGCTCCATTTTCAGTGGATGTCACAAACAGACAGACCACCTGACTGGCAGACAGCTGGCGAACCACATGCAACATGCCCATGCCATTTTAGATGTAGCATCACACACCAAAACAAAAATGAAACAGGAGAATATCAACAGGAAATTGGCAGAAACAAACACTTCCAGAAATATAGAAACATAGAAAATAGGTGCAGGAGTAGGCCATTCGGCCCTTCGAGCCTGCACCGCCATTCAATATGATCATGGCTGATCATCCAACTCAGTATCCTGTACCTGCCTTCTCTCCATACCCCCTGATCCCTTTAGCCACAAGGGCCACATCTAACTCCCCCTTAAATATAGCCAATGACCTCAACTACCTTCTGTGGCAGGGAGTTCCAGAGGTTCACCACTCTCTGTGTGAATTTTTTTTTTCTCATCTCGGTCCAAAAGGATTTCCCCTCTATCCTCAAACTGTGACCCCTTGTCCTGGACTTCCCCAACATCGGGAACAATCTTCCTGCATCTAGTCTGTCCAACCCCTTAAGAATTTTGTAAGTTTCTATAAGATCCCCCCTCAATCTTCTACATTCTAGCGAGTACAAGCCGAGTCTATCCAGTCTTTCTTCAGTCTGTCCCTTTTGGGACACAATTAGTTTCATTTCCCAGGGGGATAGGCTCCAGTTTTATTGCAGCCCATGTTAGATTTCATCAGCCATTCTCCAACATGTGCATGTTGTACAAAGGCAGAGCGCTCAGTCACAGACCTAATCAAATCACACTGTCATTATTATTATGATTTAAAAAAAAAGAAAATAACAGGTGGCAGGAATGATACAAAACATTCCCAGGCTCGGTAAACATGGAATTAAATGTCGCGTCCAGGGGCGGGGTTGACTTGTGTCTGAATGTGTGGAATAAAAATAATCTTGGTCAAGGCTGGTCATAATTGTCCCATCGTTAACTCCAGAACCGAAGCCCATCCATACACGTTAATATCCCACCCCGTTAAAGTTGGGTGACTTGCTGTGGTGTAGTAATATGACACAGAGCATAACGCCCACTTTCTGAGCTATGGGCCAGCCCTTCAATAATATAACACCTGCTTGCCAACCTGCTAACACTTGGCTTGTTAACGTATGAAACCCTGATGCATTTTCCCTTCCATAACAAACTTTCGGCATTTCAATTACAATTTATTGTGCAGAGAAAGCACACAATTATTTTTTTTTCTCTCCTCTCCTCTCCTCTCCTCGTTCTCCCTGCACGATAGAGGAAAGGTCTATGTGTTCCTCCCACCCTCTCTCTTCTCTCTCTCTCATCCACCCATCCACCAGTAGCGTACAGTATGTTACAACACAGTACCTTAATTGTGGACACCACTAGATATCTGCGCATCGGGCAACACTGGTGCACCCACCGCAAGAAATCTCATTCAACATGCCAAGGCGTAACTGGCTGGCTACACGTTCACAACGAATGCGCGAAATGAAGGAAAAACAATATCGAAATCTGCTTTTACCGTTGTGTGAGACTCAGCAGTTTAGTAGAAGCTGCATCCGCACTGCTCATATCCATACATGCGTTTCTCGGCTGTACAAAGTGTTCTAGTCAATGGTACCTGACATTGCATCTGCTGCAGTTAGTAACGCGGGGCGGGGTGGTACAATGCAACTTCGCGTTCAATTCTGAATTTCTGCAGACTTGTTTTTTTCCCTCTCTCTCTCTTTCTCTCTCTCTCTCCTCTCTCTGAATAACAGGATCCCCCTCCTTCAAAAAGAGGGGGGGTTTTGTGCACAGAGTGAGCCTCTCACGGCAGATGCAAGGCAATGCAACGCTGACTATATTGCCACCAGCAGAAAAACCAGGCGACGCATTAGCAAACGTGTCCGGGTAACAGCAGGGCAGAGAGGAGCGTGGAAACGTGGCTCACATCTCAACTAGTCAATGTGCAGCAAGCAGCGCGCTTCAGTACTTCATTTCTCAGTACACAACACACTAGCAGCAGCAGACCGCAAGTGTCAAGGCGCCGCTCCGCCCCTGCAGACCTCCGTCCAGCCCACTGTAGTCTCAACACCGCCGCCTTGCCCTTCCCACTCACTGCCTGGTGAAGACCAGGAGACTACAACGTCCAGCGTGCACCCGCCCTCCACTCTTGGTCCATTGGTCAAACTCCCGCTGTGACCATCCCAGAGTCTTGCGTTGCTTACATTCCGACTGACAAACACTGGGACATCTGGTTCAGATTGGGAAGAAAACCTCCCACCTCTCAGCCATATATTGTTATCCTGGATAAAATATATCGATCATAATATCTGCACTGTTAGATAGGGCAGGCAGCCAGAACATCTTTAGCCAGAGGGTGGTGAATCTGTGGATTTCATTGACACAGGAGGCTGTGGAGGCCAAGTCAATGGATGTTTTTAAGACGGAGATTGATAGATTCTTGATTAGTACGGGTGTCAGGGGTTATGGGGAGAAGGCAGAAGAATGGAGTAGAGAGGGAGAGATAGATCAGCCATGATTGAATGGTGGAGTAGACTTGATGGGCCGAATGGCCTAATTCTGCTCATATCGCTTATGAACTTTTTTTCCCCAGACTAGAGGGCATAAATGTAAGCTGAGAGGGACAAAGTATTCATCGTCATCACACAGTGCCTGGGTGGGTGCCTGGAACGCATTGCCAGGGGTGGTGGTGGAGGCAGATATAATATAGGTGTTTAAGAGGCTTTTGGATAGGCAAATGAATATGCAGGGATGGCGGATCATGTGCAAGTAGATAAGAGATGGTCTTTGCATCATGTTTGGCACACCCTTGTGGGCTGAAGGGCCTGTTCCTGTGCTGTGCTCTGTGTTCTATGAAGTCATCCTCATCTACAATAACATTTCTCAATTATCCAAATGTAATGGATGCAAATTTAAAAGCCTCTTGGGCATGTGCAAAATATGCATTTTATTTGTATATACAACTGCCAGATGATTAAAACTAAAGATGATGGTTGCTCGGTGTAAGGCAAGCAATGGAAAAGCTTCTCCCCGAACCTCGTCAGCATTATTCTCTTTGGAACCGGGGAACCTGTTCTAATCAGCTATTAAGCTGAAATCATTCAGATTTTTCAACTTCATAGTTGGAACTCCTTTAGAAAAAAGGTAACAAAGAACAACATTATGGGCGGCAGGGTGGCGCAATGGTAGAGTTGCTGCCTCACAACGCCAAAGACCCGGGTTTAATCCTGACTACCGGTGCTGTCTATACAGAGTTCCCCTCGTGACCTGCAAGAGTTTTCTCTGAGTGTTCCGGTTTCCTCCCACACCCCAAAGATGTACAGGCTTGTCGTTTAATTGGCTTCGGTAAAATTGGCCCTAGTGTGTGTAGGATAGCGCTGGTGTGCAGGGTGATTGATGGTCGGCATGGACTCGGTGGGCCGAAGGGCCTGTTTCTGTGCTGTATCTCCAAACTAAAAGAACTAAACTGGTGGTAAAAAAAAATCCCAAGAGTGGATTTTATCAGGTGGTCCCCTCTCAAGACCGCTTGTTGTTGAACCTCACCAAAACAATAACTAATGATTCAGATAACACAGCAGTAAGTATTGACGTAACGCTGCACTGTCTGAAAATCAATTCTGCCCCTTTTCCGGGGTTACGTCCGTGCCTGGGTGGATGTAGAGAGGGACTACACGTTGTCCACGGGAGCCCCGGGGAATTGCCGGGACCGCTGAGTACCGTGGAGAGTGGAATATATCCTTAAAAAGGATGGTGATATAAGTTGTTTAAGAGTGTATTTGACATTTAAGACTATTTGTTTAGATAATTGGGTGATTTGGATTATTGTGGTGCGTCTGTTTGGTATTGTTTTGTCTTGTATGTATTATTCTTGCGATCATTGACTACATTTCTTATTTTTTTAAAGAAAAGAAAGCGACTTGTCAGTTGTATGTAAAAGATCGGCAAGAGTGATCATGCAGAGGAGAGAGGTTCTCCAACAAACATTACCACAAGATAGTCCTATACCTCACTTTTACATGTCACTGAGGGTTCATTGTTGGATGAGAAACACTTTGGCATCTCCGGGAGAAACTGCCGATGTAAATCTTGGTTTTCTCCCATATCTCTGACTTCCTCCCACACCCCCAAAGAAATACAAAGGTGTGCACGATAATTGGCTTGGTGTAAATGTATAAATGTAAAAATTGTCCCTAGTGTGTGCAGGGTAGTGTTAATGTGCGGGGATCGATGGTCGGTGCAGACTCGCTGGGCCGAAGGGCCTGTTTCTGCACTGTATCTCTAAACTAAACTAAAAAAGTCTCCAATTTTCTCTACCAAGTCAAAGGATATTAAAAGGTGAAAACATGACATAGAAGGATGATGAAGATGATGATGATGATGATGATGATGATGATGATGAATACTTTATTGTCACATGTGACAAGTCACAGTGAAACTCTTTGCTTGTATACCCAAGGTATGCAAATAGTCGCCCGTAAAGGGCGCGGGCAAACTTACAAAGTATCCACGCCAGGTTCTCCTTAGTTCTTTGTCCCCCCCTCCCCATGCTGGATCCCCATTGCTCCCCCCCCTTTTACCCATTGGTCCCCCTCCCACATGGGGGTCCCCCCAAATGCCGGGTCTTCCCTTGTTCCGGAATTCCCCCGGAATTTCCATCAGATCACTCCTCAATCTCTGATACTCCAGAAAAATCCATCCAACTTTCTCCAACCTCTCCCTCTACTCCAAACAGCATTCTGATAAAGCTCCTCTGCATTCTCTCCAAAGCCTCCACATGCTTCCTGTAATAGGGGTGACCAGAACTGCACGCAATGCTCCAAAATGTGGTCAAACCAACGTCCTGTAAAGCTGCATCAAGGCTCCCTAACCCTTAATCTCAATGTCCCGACAGATGAAGGCAAGCAGACCGTATGCCTTCTTTACCACTCGATCTACTTGTGTTACTAGTTTCAGCGAGCTATAGACTTGGACCCCAAGATCCGTCCATCAGTGCTGTTAAGGGTCTTGCCATTAACTGTACTCTCTCCCCTTACATTCAGCCTGACACAGTGCAAAACCTCATACATGCTCAGGTTAAACTCCATCTGCCATTTCCCAACCATTTCTGCAGCTGATCTCTATCCTATATAATTTGACAACCTTACTCACTGTCCACCATTCCACCAATCTTGGTGCCGTCTGCAAGCTTACAAACCAAGCCATCTAGTCAAGAGTCAAGGATCAAGAGTGTTTTATTGTCATGTGTCCCGGATGGGACAATGAAACTCGTACTGCTGCAGCACAACAGAATATGTTAATACGTACATTGACATCCAAGTTGTTTCTAGATATCACAAACAGCAGAGTCCCAGCACAGATCCCAATGGAAATCCACTGGCCACAGTTGTCCAGGCTGAATAACAAACACCCTTCCACCACCACCCTCTGTTGCCTTTCAGTAAGCGGATTCTGAATCCAAAACAACCAAGTTACCATGGATCCCATGCACCCTAATCTTCTGGGTCAGCCTCCAGTGAGGAATTTTATCGAAAGCCTTGGTCAAAATCCATGACCTGATTACACAAGAGACTGTAGATGCTGGAATCCTGAGCACAACACAAAGTGCTGGAGGAACTTGGCGGGCCAGGCTGCAACTTTGGAGGGTATGGGCAGGCGATGTTTTGGATCGGGACCCACCTTCAGACCAAATGCAGTTGTTCATAGTGAAGAAGCATCCCGACCCACAACGTTGCCTGTCCATTCCCTCACCAGATGCTGCTTGACCTAGCTTAGTTGAGTTTAGTTAATTGTCACCTGTACCGAGGTGCAGTGAAAAGCTTTTGTTGTGTGCTAACTAGCCAGTGAAAAGACAATACATGGTTACAATCGAGCCGTGCTGAGTTGCTCCAGCACTTTGTGTTGTGATCAGCTGCGATCTTATTGAGTGAGCGGCCATATTATCTATTCTTGCTTCTCCTTCTTACGGTCACAGGATGGTCTGGTTTCTGATATACTCGCAATAACTGAATGCAGGGAGGGAGTGTGTGATAGCAATGTACAATTCTGAGTGTACCATCCATCTCAGTCCCCTGGAGATACAGAGACGGAAACCACTTTCAAAATATGGAGGGGACCGAGGGTCAGGGGGGGGCCACAATTTCTGAGAGGCCGCGCGCGCATGCGCACACTCACACACACACGAGGCATCGGAAGCTTCAGCCGTGCGCCCTAAATTCAATTTAAAGCTTGTAACGTGAGGGGGGCCGTTCCCCACCTCTGAAAACATGGAGGGGACACGTTCCCCCTGGCCCCCCCCCCCCGGGTTTTCCGTCAATCTGGAGATATTTGGTCATCGTGCGTGATTGACTGGGTTTTTGTCCAGTCAACTCCTTGTGTGGTACAGCAGCGCAGCGGTAGAGTTGCTGCTTCACAGCACCAGGGACCCAAGTTCGATCCTGACCACGGGTGCTGTCTGTGCGGAGTTTGTACGTTCTCCCGGTGACAGAGTGGGTTTTCTCCAGGCGCTCCGGTTTCCTCCCACACTCCAAAGACGTGCAGGTTAATTGGCTTCTGTAAAATTGAAAATTGTCCCTCGTGTGTGGGATAGTGCTAGCGTACGGGGTGATCGCTGCCTGGCGCAGACTCGGTAAGCTGAAGGGCCTGCTTCTGCACTGTATCTTTAAAGTCGAAAAGTCTAACTCTGTAACGAGATGGCCTATGGAAATGCCACCATGAGTACCCCTCTAATCGTTCAACGGCAGGCTACAAAGCCAGATGTATTGCACATTCCTGATTGTGGTTCTTAATGTACATGGCCGTAGCTTTGTAGCCAAGTATCAAGTATGTATATGGTTTGGTGTGCCTTCACTGCAGATCACCAGAGTGGAGGTGATCAGATAATACCTTTCTCAATCAAACTTGACCAAACTGCTCCATGTGTCTGAGATTGATTTCATTCTTGTGATTATGAACATACATAATAATCATCCACGCACTGCATTTCTCTGGAGAAATCCTCACACTTTTACTGAGAATAGTTCCCACGCTTTGTGTCCCTTCCTTTTCAAATAAACTGTTTGGTGATTAAATTAACTCTGCTGCACAATAAACTGTTTTTCCATGAATCACAAACCACCTCCCTGTTTCCAAACAACTGTCTGATTGATGTCTGGCAGGCAATGATAGCTGCCGTTTAAGAATAAACAGCCATATAATGGATTATAACAGGAGTCGCACTTTCACGAGAGAGTAAAATAAGCCAAAGGCGCTTCATGGAAACATAACTTCAAACGCAGCCCAAGAAGATAGCAAGACAGGTTTAGAGGGATATATGGGCCAAATGCGGACAGGTGGGACTAGCGTAGATGAGGCATCTTGGTCAGCATGGGCGAGTTGGGCCGTTGGGCCTATTTCCACACTGTATGACTCCGTGACTCTCATCTACACTCAGAACTGAACCTGCGTCTCTGGAGCAGTGAGGCAGCAGCTCTACCTCTGTCCCACTGTCCCACGCAAGTCATGGGAAGGATTCCTGAACTAATCCCACCCATCACTATTCGGAAGGAACTGCAGATGCCGGCTTAAACTGAAGATAGAAACAACATGCTAGAGTAATTCAACAGGACAGACAACATCTCTGGAGAGAAGGAATGAGTGACATTTTGGGTCAAGACCCTTTTTCTGAAGACCATCACTAGTGCAGTTCCCGGGACTTTAGAGTCTCTGTATTTTTAATATGTTGTTCTAGTCCCTGCCTCAACTAGGGGTGGTCGGTGGTGCAGCAGTAGAGTTGCTGCCCTTTAAGTGGGACAGGGGCACAGACCCAGGTTCGATCCCGACTGCGGGTGCTGTCTGTACGGAGTTTGTACGTTTTCCCCGTGACTGCGTGGGTTTTCTCCGAGATCTTCGGTTTCCTCCAACGCTCCAAAGACGTACAGGTTTGTAGGTCAATTGGCTTGGTGTATGTGTAATTTTCCCCTAGTGTTTGTAGGGTAGTGGTTAGCTCCTGTATCACTTAGGAAATCTGAATGGAAACCTCTGGAGACTTTGTGTCCCACCCAAGGTTTCTGGTTCCCGGAGGTTCCCAGATGTTTCCGGTTCCCGGAGGTTCCCGGATGTTTTTGTCAGTCTCCCTACCTGCTTTCACTACCTGCAACCTCCGGCAACCACCTGCAACCTCCGAGAACCGCACGGAAACCTTGGGTGTGGCGCAAAGTCTCCAGAGGTTTCCGTTCAGGATTCCTAGTGGGACAGGGGCACAAGTGGGACAGGGGCTTTAATGTGCGGGGATTGCTGGTCGGTGCGGACTCGGTAGGCCAAAGGGCCTGTTTCCGCGCTATATCTCTAAACTCAAAAAACTAAACTAGCTCCTCTGGCAGCTCATTCCATACACCCACCACCCACTCTGTGACTCGAAGAGTGTTGGCAGTCACTGGTTATACTGCTGGTGGGGAATGAGAGCCTTGCCAGAGTTCTTCAATGGACTGTCAATACTGGGTGAGAGTATGGAAAAAAGACTGACAATAGCCACGTAGTAAATGCTGATCATTCAGGAAGAAAACACTGGAACACAAAATAAATTGTTAAAAGCACCAATCACTAATGTTTGGCCCTATCCAATCTCTCCTTATCATTCCAGGCATGTTCTAAAATCATGGAGTCATACAGCATGCAAACAGGCCCTCCGGCCCCACTTGCCCATGCTGACCAAGATGCTCCATCTACACTAGTTCCATCTGCCCACATTTGGCCCATATCCCACTAAACCTGTCCTCTCTGCGATCTGCAACCGCGCCTTTGCGGTTGCAGCTCCTAGGCTGTGGAACAGCATCCCCCTTCCCATCAGAACTACCCCCTCCATCGACTCCTTTAAGTCAAGACTAAAATCTTATCTATACTCCCAAGCCTTTCCTGACGTCCACTGAGCGAGGGCTATATGTATATATGTATGTAGTTTGTTTGTTTATACTATTCTTATAACAAATGCAAAGCACTTTGGCCAACGAGAGTTGTTTTTTTTAAATGTGCTATATAAATAAATGTGACTTGACTTGACTCTCCATGTACATAGCTAGCTAAATGTCTTTTAAATGTCGCTGTCGTTCGTGTCTCCAACTACCTCCTCTGGCAGCTCGTTCCATACACCACACCACCCTTTGTGTAAAAGGTTGCCCCTCAGGTTCCTATTAAATTTCTCCCCACTCACCTTAACATCTGGTTCTTGATTCCCCTACTCTGGGCAAGAGACTCTGTGCAGATGTTTACCTGTTCTACTCCTCCCATGATTTTGTAATTGGCAAAGATACGTCACCATGAGGTCAAATATCAGGTATAGAAGGACAGGAAATATATGAAGTGAACATTTTCATACAGGAAGGAGTTCCTGGTCATCAGTTCCCCTCCAGTAACCTCTTTGCTCCACCGTGTCTGTTTACTGCAGTGCCAGCTCACGGCGTAGTGTAAAGGCTACACTCATGGACCCATCTTCACGCACTGTTGTACGTGACTCAATTACCCAGTGTTCGTACATCCTCCACCTCATGTTCCCACTGGTGCTGACAATCATGTTCCCACTGGTACTGACACTTTGAAAATCAACATAATCGCATGAATATTGATTTCTCTAACTTCATGTAACCCCTGCATCCCCTCTCTATCTCCGTCCCTCCCCCACCCGAGACACCATACCAGTTTCACTGTCATCCTGTTGATGTTCCACTGTCTGCATAACTCGTTATTATCTATCCCACAGCCAACAATGGACCATTGTGGGCTCCACATGTCCTTGATTATCCTTGCTTTCCGCATATCTTCCATTCATTTGTCATAAGTGCCGTCTACATCTCCCCTTCCCCTTTCCCCTGACTCTCAGTCTAAAGAAGGGCTCGACCCGAAACGTCACCTATTACTTTTCCCCGATGGTGCCTGACCCGTTGAGTTAGTTCAGTTTAGTTCAGTTTAGTTTATTGTCACGCGTACCAAGGTACAGTGAAAAGCTTTTTGTTGCGTGCTAACCAGTCAGCAGAGAGACAATACATGATCCAATCGAAGGTAGACATCAAATGCTGGAGTAACTCAGCGGGTGAGCCAGCATCTCCAGAGATTTCCAGCATTTTGTGTCTACCTTCTATTTAAATAGCATCTGCAGTTCTTTCTTACACATGATTATAATCAGTCCTTTTAAAGTGTGTAGATACGTAAGGGATTAACGTTCAGTGCAAGGTGAAGCCAGCAAAGTCCGGTCAAGGATAGTCCGAGGGACATCAACGAGGTAGATAATAGTTCAGCTCTGCTCTCTGGTTGTGGTAGGATGGTTCAGTTGCCTGATAACAGCTGGGAAGAAACTGTCCCTGAATCTGGAGGTGTGCGTTTTCACACTTCTGTACCATCTGATGGGAGAGGGGAGAAGAGGGAGTGGCCAGGGTGCGACACGTCTTTAATTATGCTGCACGCCTTGCTGAGGCAGCATGAGGTATATATGGAGGTTGGTTTGTGTGATGGTCTGGGCTGCGTCCACAATTCGCTGCAATTTCATGCGGCCCTGGATGGAGCTGTTCCCAAACCAAGCTGTGATGCATCACTATAAAAATCCTGTAAGGCAGCAACTCCAGCATTTTTGTGTCTGCCATCGCCATTCAGATAATATTGCTGCTGTAATGATTCCTGGCCATTCAGAGCGCTGAAATGCCTCGATACAAAGCAGAATCGTTCGTCATTGGTATTTGACCAATCACAGAGAATGAAAGTAGAAATGAATAACTCAAAATAATATCGTAAAGCTGGGAGACATTGATGGTGAACCTGGGGTTTACAATCTGTTGGATCTGTCCTCTGACTAGTCTCCGCAGTTTACCAGCAGCTGCAGTTAATCCGACTTTGCCTACTTAGTGAAGAGACAATAGACAATAGGTGCAGGAGTAGGCCATTCGGCCCTTCGAGCCAGCACCGCCATTCAATGTGATCATGGCTGATCATCCACAATCAGTACCCCGTTCCTGCCTTCTCCCCATATCCCCTGACTCCGCTATTTTTGAGCCCTATCTAGCTCTCTCTTGAAAACATCCAGAGAACCTGCCTCCACCGCCCTCTGAGGCAGAGAATTCCACAGACTCACAACTCTCTGTGAGTAAAAGTGTTTCCTCGTCTCCGTTCTAAATGGCTTACTCCTTATTCTTAAACTGTGGCCCCTGGTTCTGGACTCCCCCAACATCGGGAACATTTTTTCCTGCCTCTAGTGTGTCCAAGCCTTTAACAATCTAATGTTTCAATGTTTCAATATGTTTGAAGTGGCTGGTAAGGTACAGACCTCGTTGTAGACAGATTCTTCCTCGCAGAGAATACCGTAAACAGAAATCACATTGTCCACGACTTTAGTTCAGAGTTGCAACACGGAAACAGGCCCTTTGGCCCACTGTATGGAACAAGCTGCCAGAGGAGGAACTATCCCAACGTTTAAGAAACATTTAGGTGGGTGGGACTAGTGTAGCTGGGACATGTTTGCCGAAGGGCCTGTTTCCACGCTGTATCACTCTATGATTCTATGGCCATCGATCTCCCGTTCACACTAGTTCTACATTATCCCACTTTCTCAACTGCTTCTTATACACTGGTGACAATTTACAGAAGGCCGATTAACCTACAAATCCCACACGCCTTTGGGAGGTGGGTGGAAACGGGAGGAAATCCCACGCATACTCCACACAGACAGCACCCGAGGTCAGGACCGAACCCGGTCTGTGGCGCTGTAAGGCAGCTACTCTACCGCTGCGCCACTGTGCCACCCCTACCTATTGCCTCATGTGCTGTGGATGAAAGTGGAACCAGTGCATCTGCTGTACTTCCGAAAGGCACCGTGCAAGGTGCAGCGTCAGAGACCATGGATGCTGTGTGTACGGAGTTTGTACGTTCTCCCCGTGAACTGCATGGGTTTTCTCCGGTTTCCTCCCACAGGTTTGTAGGTGACTTCGATTCGGTAAGTTGTAAAACTGATCCTAGTGTGTGTAGTTTACTGTATGGCATGATTGCTAGTCGGCGCGGATTTAGTGGGCCGAAGGGCCTGTTTCCACACTGTATCTCTAAAGTCTAAAATCTAAAGAACTAGTGTGAACGGGTGATCATTGGTCAGCATGAACACGGTGGGCCGAAGGGCCTGTTTCCATGCTGTAACTCTGAACTAATACTAATTGTGTGAACATAAGGTCATAAGTCAAAGGGATAGGAGCATAAGTAGGCCATTCGGCCCCTCGTCCTCTATGTCATTCAATTGTGGCCGATCTATCTTTCCCTCCCTGTCCCATTGTCTTGCCTTCTCCCCATAACCTCTGACACCCGTACTAATCAAGAATCTTTCTATCTATGCCTTAAAAATATCCATTGACTTGGCCTCCAAAGCCTTCTATGGCAATGAATTCCACAGATTCACCACGCTCTGACTAAAGAAATTCCTCCACGTCTCCTTCTTGAGGATTGAAGCTTGGCTGGCGATCAGGAAACGTTTCAGGCTTAAACACATGTTTTTATCTGGTTGGCAAGATGTATTGAAAGGTTCCCATGGCGACAGGTACTGGGCCGGCAATTTTTTCACTCTTAATATGAATGATGTTGACGAAGATTCTGAAATTATGGTTACTACATTTACCAACTATGCAAAAACGTATGGGGCAGCACGGTGGCGCAGCGGTAGAGTTGCTGCCTTACAGCGCCAGGGAGCCGGGTTCGATCCTGACTACAGGTGCTGTCTGTACGGAATTTGGACATTCTCCCCGTGACCTGCGTGGGTTTTCTCCAGGTGCTCTGGTTTCCTCTCACACTCCAAAGAGGTGCAGGTTTGCAGGTTAAACCCCTGTCCCACTGTACGAGTTCGTTTAAAGAGTTCTCCCGAGTTTGCCCTGATTCGAACTCGGAGATTTACGATAATTGCCGCTAGTCGGTACTCGGGGCTCTCGTGGATATTTTTCAACATGTTGAAAAATCTTCACGAGTCTTCCCGAGCTTACCTGCCGTTAGCAAGTCTTCCCGAGTACCTGCCGTTAGCGTTACGAGCCGCTAATAGACGTCCCCGAGCTCCGACGTACCCGCTACGTTCATTCTCCGTGCTTACCACGAGTTTGATTTTTTTTAAACACGGGAGAGCTCTTGGAATAAACTCGCACCGTGGGACAGGGCTATTATTAATTGGCTTCTGTAAATTGGCCCTCGTGTGTAGGATGGAGCTTGTGTACAGGGGATTGCTGGTCGGCGCGGACTTGGTGGGCCGAAGGGCCTGTTTCCACGCTGTATCTCTAAACTAAATACAATGTGAGGAAAACACAAGGAGGTTGGAAAAGGATATTGACAGGATAAAAGAGTGGGCACGAATATGGCAAATGGAGTTATGTGGGAAAACATGAACTTGCAAGGCACAAAGTGCTGGAGTAACTCTGTGGGTCAGGCTGCATCTCTGCAGACCATGGATAGGTGATGTTTTGGGTTGGGTCCCTTCTTCAGACTGATTGTGGTGTGGGGGAGAGGGTTTACCAGAAGAAAGCTGGAAGAGAGGAGGGGCAGGACCAAGCCCAGCAAGTGGTAGACATAGCAGAGCGCAGGGCAAGGGTTGGGGGGTGGATATGCACAAAAAGCTGGAGTAACTCAGCTGGTCAGGCAGCATCTCTGGAGAGAAGGAATGGGTGACGCTTTGGGTCGAGACCCTTCTTCAATATACCGATGGTTGGACAAGACCCAGAGATGATAAGACTAAGGATGTGAGACAAGGATTGAAGAGCTCAAATTGTGAAGCCAGAGGAAGGAATGTAGGGAGAGGGGAGAAACGGGTGCGGGTCCTGATGGGTCATAGGGAAGAGAGGGGGCTCTGGGGGGGGAGAAGTGGTGAGTAAATTTTCCTGTTTTTATCCCTAAACTGAGAACCCTGATGCTTAGCCAGGAAATGCTTTGCCTATAAAAGATGGGGTAGATGCACAGAGTCTCTTGCCCAGAGTAGATGAATCAAGGACCAGAGGACATAGGTTTAAGGTGAAGGGGAAAAGATTTAATAGGAATCTGATGGTAACCTTTTCACACACAGGGTAGTGGGTGTATGGAATAAGCTGCCGGAGGAGGTAGTTGAGGCAGGGACTATCGCAACATTTAAGAAACAGTTTGACAGGTACATGGATAGGACAGGTTTGGAGGACATATGGACAAAACTCGGGCAGGTGTGACTAGTGTAGCTGGGACATGTTGCCCGGTGTGGGCAAGTTGGGCCGAAGGGCCTGTCTCCGTGCTATATGACTCTATAACTCTATGACTATAAAAGCTGGGCAAGTCTGGACCATCGCACACTCATAACAGCCTGCTATTGAGAATTTCAAAAGGAAATCCCGCTGTTCAGTTGTAACGTTCTGAAGGTGGAAGGAATCAATGAAGGCATGCAGGGTGAAACTGCAAATTAGCTGTGATCTAATGCAATGATCTGAAGAGTTTGCTTTGTTTGTCTACTGTCTGTGACTTTGTAAAACGACCCTCAAACACTTCAAAGGTGCATTATCAAACACAAGCCAACGGCAAGCTATCCAAAGGCATGTGAGAGCAGCAGCCGCCAGGCAAGAGAAAACCTTCAACTTGGATTAGTTTTGATTAGTTTAGAGATACAGCGTGGAAACACCGTGTCCATGCCGACCACAGATCACGCATACGCTGGTTCCATCATACACGCACTACTAGATCAGGCATGATTGAATGGGGGAGTAGACTTGATGGGATGAATGGCATCATTCTGCTCCTAGAACTTATGAATGTATGAATGATGAGCACTAGGGACAGTTTACAGAGGCCAATGAACCAACAAGGCAACCAATGGCAACGCCACCAGATGAAGTAGAGACCCAAATTGGAGTAGATATCTCAGGGGCGGCACGGTGGCACAGTGGTAGAGTTACTGCCTTACAGCGCCAGAGACCCAGGTTCAATCCTGGCTACAGGTGCTGTCTGTACGGAGTTTGTACTTTATCCCCGTGACCCTGTGGGCTTTCTCTGAGATCTTCGGTTTCCTCCCACACTCCAAAGACTTAGAGTTTTGTATGTTAGTTGGCTTGGTGTATGTATAAAATTATCCATAGTGTAGGATGTGCGGGGATCGCTGGTGTGGGCTCGATGGGCCGAAGGGCCAGTTTCCTGCTGTATATCTAAACTAAACTAAAGTTACGGGTCTGGAAGACATTACATCAATGGGGAGGAGTCATTTGAAATCAAGGATGAGAATTGTTTTAATCTGGGCTTTGTGAAACCAGGAAGCAGTATAGGGTTAGTGAACACAAGGTTAATGGGTCATGGTGCGTGTCAGAGGAACATCCTGTGAAAAGAGACACACTGTGTAGGAAGGAACTGCAGATGCTGCTTTAAACCGATGATAGACACAAAAAGCTGGAGTAACACGGAGGGACAGGCAGCATCTCCGGAGAGAAGGAATGGGTGATGTTACATGTCATGACCCTTCTTCAGACTCGACCCAAAACGTCACCTATTCCTTCTCTCCTGAGATGCTGCCTGTCCCGCTGAGTTACTCCAGCATTTTGTGTCCATCTACAAAAGAAACACAAAGGTAGACACAAAATATTGGAGTAACACAGCGGGTGAGGCGGCATCTCTGGAGAGAAGGAATGGGCGACGTTTCGGGTCGAGACCCTTCTTCAGACTGACGTCAGGGTAGGGGGCAGGTCAGAGATTGTGCAGATGCTGGTTTTAAATCGTTTAAAAGACACCATTTATTCTGGAGATACAAGGAACTGCAGACCGTGGATAGGTGACGTTTCAGGTCGAGACCCTTCTTCAGACTTCTGTAGCGGAGGGGAAAGGGGAAGAAAGTTGGAAGCGATGAGA
Organism: Amblyraja radiata; assembly: GCF_010909765.2. NCBI lineage: Eukaryota > Metazoa > Chordata > Chondrichthyes > Rajiformes > Rajidae > Amblyraja > Amblyraja radiata. The sequence continues at coordinate 25,672,782 of NC_045987.1, forward strand.
ACCAGGAGTAAGCCTGGCAGGTAATAGGTTGATATGAGTTGAGGGAGAAGGGGCGGGAGGGGGGGGGTTGATAGGCAGATGGTGAAAAAGGACCAGAGATGAAAAAACAGATCGTATAGAGGTGTATAAAATCATGAGGGGAATGGATCAGGTAGACTCACACAGCGTCTTACCCAGAGTAGAGAAATCAAAGACCAGAGGGCACAGGCTTAAGGTGAAAGGGAAAAGATTTAATGGGAATCTGAGGGCTAGCTTTCTCACACAAAGGGTGGTGGAGCAAGGAGGTAGTTGAGACAGGGACTATCACAATGTTTAAGAAACGATTGGCAGGTACATGGATAGGACAGGTTTGGAGGGATATGGGCAAAATGCAGGCAGGTGGGACTAGTGTAGCTGGGACCTGTTGGCCGGTGTGGGTGAGTTGGGCCAAAGGGCCTGTTTCCACACTGTATCACTCTATGACAGTAGGTGTGAGACAAATTGATTAAAATGGAGCATATTGTGCTGCTAGAAATAGGTGCAAGTCCACGTGGGGCACAGGGCAGAGTGAGGGGTGGGAAAGGGGGGGGAGGGGTTTGGAGAGGAGAGGGAGACGGTGGGTGGGGTGGGGTGTGGCATGGTGGTAAAGGGTTTTGAAGTTACCTAAATTTGGAGAATTCAATGTTCAGACCTATGGGTAAGAAACATAGAAGATAGACGCAGGAGTAGGCCATTACCTTGCCCACACCGACCAACATGCCCCATCTACACTAGACCCACCTGCCTGCGTTTATCCCATATCCCTCCAAACCTGTCCTGTCCAGTCCATGTACCGAAGATCGACACAAGAAGCTGGAGTAACTCTGCAGTTCAGATAACATCTCTGGAGAAAAGGAATGGGTGACATTTCAGGTCGAGACCCTTCTTCAGACTGAGAATCAGGGGAAAGGGAGAGGAGAGATATAGAGGGTGATATAGAATATATAGCGATATAGAACAAATGCATATCAGTAATGCTGATAAAGGAAACGCCATTGTTAGCTGTGAGCTAGGTGAAAACGAGTTCCTGACAATGAGACTCAACAAGACGACTTTGCAGGTAGTACAACGACTTGGGTGGGGGTGGGACGGAGGGGGAGGAGATGCCGCACCTTATCCACCAGGATCACCACTCTCAGGGAGTTATGGATTTACAACTTGGGATCTAAATGAAGCAAGTAGTGGGTGAAGTTACAGACAACCTCACCACAGTGGGAACAGGTGAAGCTAAGGAAGAGGCCGACTCGTTCACCCACGGGCTCATCTGGTGAGTGTACATCAGGAAGGCACACGAGAGTGATGCTGGTCTGACTGACTGTTCTCTCTGCACCCCCCCCCCCCCCCCCCCCTCCTCTCTGCCGCAGTCAGCCCAGCCCCCCTGCTGTTCAGTACATAGAAACATAGAAAATAGGCCTTTCATAACATAGAAAATTTGGCCCTTCGAGCCAGCACCGCCATTCAATATGATCATGGCTGATCATCCAGAATCAGTACCCCGTTCCTGCTGTTTCCCCAAATCCCCTGATTCCGTTAGCCCTAAGAGCTAAATCTAACTCTCTCTTGAAACCATCAACCTGATATAAGCTGTAAGTTGTAAGCTACCCAAGTGGAATATGACATGCTGTTCCTCCAGTTTGTCTATTGCGTGTATCCACAACAAACTTCAGGTGCTGGTTTACAAAAAAAGACACAAGGTGCTGGAGTAACTCAGCGGCTCAGGCTGTCTGAAGAAGGGTCACGACCTGAAACGTCACCCATCCATGTTCTCCAGAGATGCTGCCTGTCCTGCTGAGTTACTCCAGCGTTCTGTGTCTTTTGTTTAAACTCTGTTTACTACATCAGCTGTTACTTTGTGCATCTTTCCATCATTGAAGTCTACGTGAGGCAGGAATCAGCCAGCACAGCTTTGGATCCTGAGGTTACTAAAGGTCATATAGACCTACAGGAGGCGCTGCCTCAAAAAGGCAGGCAGCATCATCAGGGACCCCACATCAGGCTGGCCACAGGCCTGAAAACTGTGACAAACCACATTCAAGAACAGCTTCTTCCTGTCGACCTTAAGGCTCTTTAACGCAACCCTAATTAAACTATGATCTGCATAGTACGGAGCTGTAGATGCTGGTTTACACTGAAGATAGACACAAAATGCTGGAGTAACACTGCGGGCCAGGCAGCATCTCGGGAGAAAAAAGAATAGGTGATGTTTCAAGCCGAGAACCCTTCTAATGAACAATGAAGAGATGCAGCGGCGGAAACAGACTCACGGCCCCACCGAGTCCGTGCCGACCAGCGATCCCCGCACGCTAACACTACCCCACACTCACCAGGGATAATTCACAATTTTACCAAGCCAATTAGCCTACAAGCCTGTATGCCTTTGTGGCATGGGAGGAAACTAGAGATCCTGGAGAAAGCCCACGCAGGTCACGGGGAGAACGTACAAACTCCGTACAGACAAGCACCTATAGTCGGGATCGAACCCGGGTCCCTGGCGCTGTAAGGCAGCAACTTTACTGCTGTGCCACCATGCCACATTTGCCTTTGAATGCACTAAACACCTCATGCTTTCTTGCATTTTGGAGTTATTAAATGATTGAGTGCGTTTATTATTTTTATATGTGAGTACTGTGTTTACAGACCCGTTATGCTGCTGCCAGTAAGAATGATATTATTCCGTTGTCGGTACATATGACAATTAAACACTCCTTGACTCTTCGCAGCAGAACCAGGGGGCTAAGAATTGTCACATCCGTGTTCCCAGCGCTTGCCTTCCAGACACTAATTAAAACCTTCAATCCCAGGTGAATCTTTTATCCTTCACAAAAAACCCACCTGCTGTCAAACAAATTTGGACAGCGGCCCGGAAAATCTAATAAATATTGAAGCCTTCGACCAACCTGCCCTCGGGCCCCAAGGAACTTCATCCCCTCGAGCCACAGCAGGCTGGGTCATAAGGGCCGCACAGGATACGTTTACCGAGTGTTTCCCAATAAAGTGGATATCTGTAGTTCACAACAAACCTCCTCTATAGCCGGTGGATAATTCCAGCCACGCTGTGGACTCAAACATAGAAACATCGTAAATAGGCTCAGGAGTAGGCCGTACCACTCCAGGATCCCAATGTTGTCTCTGGATCCAGACAAGAACACACAGTGCTGGAGTAACTCAGCGGGTCAGGCAGCATCACTGGAGAACATGGATAGGTGACGTTTCGTGTCGGGACCCTTCTTCCCCGAGGTTTGGTCGCCAATCCAGTAATTTATCCATTACTCTTCCTCACCCCACACTTCAAAGCAAGAGTTCAAATGTTAAGGAAGGAACTGCAGATGCCGGTTTACACCGAAGACAGACACAAAATGCTGGAGTAACTCAGAGGGTCAGGCTGCATCTGTGGAGAAAAGGATTTGGTGACGTTTCATAGAAACATGGAAAATAGCTGCAGGAGTAGGCCATTCGGCCCTTCGAGCCAGCACCGCCATTCAATATGATCATGGCTGATCATCCAGAATCAGTACCCCGTTCCTGCTTTCTTTTGTATTGTATTGTATTGTATTCAAATTTATTGTCATTGTCTCAGTTAGAGACAACTAAATGAATTTCCCTTACAGGCAGTATCATAAAAATAAAAATAAATAAATAATAATAAATAATAAAACATATTAAAAATAAAATAGAATTTTTAAAAAGCACAAACACTGAAAGTCCACGACACAACATAACACAGTGGCACCAAGGTGAGGAAGGCACCATAGTCCAGCCAGCCTCCCCTCCGTTCTTCCCAGATGTTCACCCGTGGTCGAGGCCCCGGGTGGCCCGATGTTCAGGCCCTCACGCTGGGCTGGTGGAACGCCGACGCCGAACCCCGACGGTGAACATCCTCCTCAGCGGCCCGGACCTCCTGATCAGCCGCCTCCCGCAGCTCCCGAGTCCGCAGCTCCCGAGTCAGCAGCTCCCGAGTCGTGCAGAGTCGCAGGACCCCGCGCTGTCCATCAGTGCCGCCCGCGTTGGGAGCCCGCAAACCGCAGCTCCATGATGTCGGTGCCGCAGGTCCAGCACTCCGGGCTCCAGACGGCGACCCCCAGTAAGGCATCGCCAGCCCCGCGATGTTACAGCGCTGTCCCGCCGCTGCTGGAGCTCTGGTCGATCCCGGCAGGAAGGCCGCGCCAATCCAGTAGGTAGGCCGCTGGGGGGGGGGGGGGGGGGGGCGAGGACGCGACTCGAATAATAGTCGTGTCTTCACCAGGAAGCGGCTGAAGGACGGTATCCCCCGCACCGTGCCCTCTTCCCCCACATCAAAACACAAAAAAAAAAACACAAAAAAACACACTTTTACATAACTAAATAAACAAAAAAACAAAAAGATACCGGGCTGTAGGTGGAGGCTGCTGGCACCAGCGCCACCGGAAGTACTTTCTCCTCATTTCCCTTGGTTCCCTTAGCCCTAAGAGCTAAATCTAACTCTCTCTTGAATACATCCAGTGAATTGGCCTCCACTGCCTTCTGTGGCAGAGAATTCCACAGATTCACAACTGAAAATGGAATGAAATGAGATCAAACCCTCACTGACATAAACACATTAAACCCCTGTGACAGCAATAGTTGGGGGCAATTCTCTTTTGTAAGTCGGTGGAACGTTAGATCGCGTTTAACTTAGTTGAGTTTATTGTCACGTGTACCGAGGTACAGTGAAAGGCTTTTGTTGCGTGCTAACCGGTCAGCGGAGGCAGTACATGATTACAATCGAGGCATTTACAGTGTACAGAATAGAGATTAGAGAATGAGGAGCGATTGTAATATGTGTTTGTAGATGTGCATCTGTGGCTAGCACGCTAATAGTCGCCTGGGTTGTGCGACATCTTGGGGCTGTCATTTTAAAGTAATCGTCCTTTAAAGGTTCTTTAAATGAATGTGAGTGCAACTCATTTCAGGACACAAAGTGCCTGAGTAACTCAGCGGGTCAGGCAGCATCTTTGGAGAACATGGGTATGTGACGTTTCGGGTCGGGACCCTTCTTCAGGGACTTTCGCAACGTTTAGCAAGCATTTAGATAGGTACATGGATAGGATGGGTTTAGAGGGATATGGGTCAAACGCGGGAAGGTAGGACTAATGTAGATGGGGCGTGGGTACATTTGGCCGGAGAGCCTGTTTCCGCACTGGATGACTCTCTGATTCAGACTGGAACCTGTATCTTGAGTTCTCTGGTTCGGCAACTCATTTCAAACTTGTGGGATTCTGAAGAAGAGTTCTGACCCTAAACATCCTCTGGCCAATACCTCCACAGATGCTGCCTGGCCCGCTGAGTTTCTCCAGCACTTTGTATACCAGCAGCTGCAGTTGCTTGTATCTCCTGGTGGCATTGAATAGTAGAATCAAGAGAGCTAGATAGGGCTCTTAAAGATAGCGGAGTCAAGGGATATGGGGAGAACGCAGGAACGGGGCACTGATTGTGGATGATCAGCCATGATCACATTGAATGGTGGTGCTGGCTCGAAGGGCCGAATGGCCTACTGCACCTATTGTCTTTGCATCACGGAGTCATACAGCAAGGAAGCCGGCCGTTTGGCCCATCTCATCCATGCCAACTAAGGTGCCACAACTAACTAGTTCCGTTTGCCTGCATTTGTCCCGCCAAACCTTTCCTGTCCATGTAGCGGCAGAGGTCTTTTAAATATTGTTACAGTACCTGCCCCAACTACCACCTCTGGCAGCTCGTTCCATACACCCACCACCCACTGAGTGAAAAAGTTGCCCCTCAGGTTCCTATTAAATCTTTTCCCTCTCACCTTAAACCTATGTCCTCTGATCCCCCTAGCCCGGGTAAAAGACTGTGCATTCTATCCCCCTCATGATTTTGTACACCTCTATTGTGATTGAGGCAGTGCAGCGTAGGTTCACGAGATTGATCACTGGGATGGCGGGACTGTCATTTGAGGAAAGATTGAAAAGACTAGGCTTGTATTCACTGGAGTTTAGAAGGATGAGGGGGTATCTTATAGAAGCATATAAATTATAAAAGGACTGGACAAGCTAGATGCAGGAAACATGTTCCCAATGTTGGGCGAGTCCAGAACCAGGGGCCACAGTCTTAGAATAAAGGTGAGGTCATTTAAGACTGAGGTGAGTAAAAACGTTTTCACCCAGAGAGTTGTGAATTTATGGAATTCCCTGCCACAGAGGGCAGTGGAGGCCAAGTCACTGGATGGATATAAGAGAGAGTTAGATAGAGCTCTAGGGGCTAGTGGAATCAAGGGATATGGGGAGAAGGAAGGCACGGGTTATTGATAGGGGACGATCAGCCATGATCACAATGAATGGCGGTGCCGGCTTGAAGGGCCGAATGGCCGCCTCCTGCACCTATTTTCTATGTTTCTATGTTTCTATAAGATCACCCTCACCCTCTTGCTCTCTAGGGAATATAGTCCTAGCCTGCCCAACCTCTCCCTGCAGCTCAGGCCCTTGAGTCTTGAGCTACTATCTACCTCTTTTGAGATCCTCGGCCTACCTTAGATCGGACTTTACTGGACTTTATCTTCCACTAAATATTATTCGCTTTCTCATGTATCTGTACACTGTGGGCGGCTCGATTGTAATTAGTTTAGTGTAGTTTAGTTCAGAGATACAGTGCGGAAACAGGCCCTTCGGCCCACCGACCAGCGATCCCCGCACATCAACACTATCCTACCCCCACTAGGGACAATTATTACATTTATACCAAGCCAATTAACCTACAAACCTGCACGACTTTGGAGTGTGTGAGGAAACTCGAAGATCTCAGAGAAAACCCATGCAGATCACGGGGAGAACGTGCATACTCCGTATAGACAGCACCCGCAGTCGGGATCGAACCCGGGTCCCTGGCGCTGCATTCGCTGTAAGGCAGCAACTGTACCGCTGCACCACCGTGCCCGCCCTAATCATGTATTGTCTTTCCGCGTGCAAAAGCTTTTCACTCGGTACACGTGGCAATAAACCACACTAGGCTGAATCTTCTCTGCGTACTTTCCAGCTTCATGACATTAAACTGCATCGGCAGCTTCTGGCATCTTCGCATTCTGATGTTGTTGAGACTGAATTAATCTCATGGTTTTTCTGTCACTCCATGAGTTTCACAGCCTACACAGCTAATAATTAGTGCCCGTTAACTACATGTTAAGCCAGTGTCTGCTGAGTTGTGTTGTTTGGTTGAGGGTAACTTAATTCGAGTAGCATCAGTCTGCCCGCAAATTAGTCAGCCCCCTCAGCGAGCCTGTCACATCAAGCAATGAAGATGGACACAAAAAGCTGGAACTCAGCGTCTCCGGAGAGAAGGAATGGGTGACGTTTCGGGTCGAGACCCTTCTTCAGACTCACTGATTGAGTGGGGGGGCCGGAGGAATGACAGAGAGGGGGCAGTGAGAGAGGATGTTGCTGAACTCTCGTCGGACAGAGGAGGCGAACTTCTTCAACGTAAACACACCTTGAGGAGATTTTGCAGTGGAGCAGACACCATGTGTAGGAAGGAACTGCAGATGCTGGTTTAAACCAAAGATAGACACAAAAAGCTGGAGTAACTCAGCGGGACAGGCAGCATCTCTGGAGAGAAGGAATGGGTGATCCCCCGACCCTGGGTAAAATACTCTGTGCATTCACCATATCTGTTACCCTCAGGATTTTATACACCTCTATAAAATCACCCCTCAGCCTCTTGCTCTCCAAGGAATAAAGTCCTATCCTGCCCAACCTCTCCCTATAACTCAGGTCCTTGAGTTCTGCCAACATCCTCATAAATCTTCTCTGTACTTTTTCCAACCTTCCTATAGCAGGGTGACTAACACTGAACAGGAAACTCCAAGAACGTCTTGTACAATTGGAACATAACATCCCAACTTCTATACTCAATACCCCGATTGATGAAGGCCAAATTATCAAATGCCTTCTCTATCACCCTGTCTACCTGTGACGCCACTTTCAAGGAGCTATGTACCTCCACTCCTACACCCCTCTGCTCTACAACCCTCCCCATAGCCCTGCCATCTACTGTGTTGGATCTGCCCCGGTTAGATGTCCTAATATGCAACCTCACAATTATCAAGACCAAGCTGTAAATTTTGATAACCATCTTCGCTATCTACAACGCCACCTATTTTAATGTCATTTGAAAACTGATTAATGATGCCTCATGCGTTCTCATCCAAATCATTGATATGATCCACACACAGTAACGGGCCCAGCACTGAACCCTGAGACACATCACTAGTCACAGGCCTCCAGTCCATACAAACACTACCCTCCACTATCACCTTCTGCTTCCTTCCATGAAGCCAATTCTCCATCCAGCTCTCTCCCTGGATCCCATGCGATCTAACCTTTCAGGGCAGCCTCCTGTGTGGAACCTTATCAAATACCTTGCTGAAATCCTTATAGACGACTTTGCCTTCATCAACCTTTTTAGATACTTCTTCAAAACACTCAGATTTGTAAGACATATTACTCACGTACAAAACCATGCTGACTAATAATAATAATAATAATACATTTTATTTTCGGGCGCCTTTCAAATCTCAAGGTCACCTTACAAAGATTAAACAGAAGAGAAAAAAAAACATATAGTCGGAGAAAAATAAATAATAAGGACATCATCAATACACAAATTAAAGATAGAAATCGCTCCAAAGACACAAAATCAAAAAATCAAAAAAAAACCACAATGTGAAGAGAGAGCAGCGGTAGCTAAAGTGTGCCAGCGTCCACTCTCCCTTCCGACAGCCATCTTGGACACAGACTAACAAAGTACCTTACACACAGAAAAATCATCCCCCCACAATGGTTACCACTGTGGGGGAAGGCACAATGTCCAGTCCCCAACCCCAGTTCTCCCAGAAGTCAGGCCTATTAAGGCCACCGCTGTTGCCTCAACGGAGGCCCGATGTTCCTGGCCGTTCTAGCCGGGTGGTCTTGCCCCGGCGTCGGGAGAGTCCTCACAGCGGCTGGGCCACCTGGAACGGCCGCTTCCTAGCAGGGGATTGTCGGCTTCCGAAGCCGACAAGGACGCACCGAGTTGGAGCTCCCAGGCTCCCGATGTTAATGTCGGCGCCGCCCGCTCCGCTCCGCAGACCCGCAGCCCTAATCAGTCCCTGCCTATCCAAATGCATATATATCTTCTCAGAATCTTCTCCAGTAACGTGCCTACCACAGATGTTAGGCTCACTGGAACTATAGTTCCCAGGTTTTTTCCATGCAGCCCATCTTAAATAGGGGCACAATAATAGACATCCTCCAGTCTTCTGGCACCCCATCTGTGTCTAATGATGGTTCATATATATCGCAGCCAGGGCCCTTGTAAATTATTCTCTAGCTTCTCACATTGTCCTTGGTTATACCTGATTAGGCCTGGGAGATTTATTTAACTTCATATACCTCAAGACATCCAGCGCTTTCCAAACAGATACACAAAATCCAGTCAAACTCAAGTACAATAGGTAGAGCAAAGGGGAAGATACAGAGTGCAGAATATAGTTCTCAGCATTGTAGCACCAGTTCCATGGACAAAGTCCAATGTCCGAAATGGGGTAGAGGTGAATCGGACAGTACCCTGGCTTATGGAAGGACCGTTCAGAAGCCTGATCACAGAGGGGAAGAAGCTGTTTCTGAGTCTGGTGGTGCGCACTTTCAAGCTTCTGTAACTTTTGCTCGATGGGAGCAGGGAGAAGAAGGAATGACCAGGGTGGGACAAGTCTTTGATTATGTTGACTGCTTTCCTAAGGCAGTGTGAAGTGTAGATGGAGTCGATGGCGGTGAGTCTGCTCTGTGTGACGGACTGGGCTACATCCACAACTCTGTGCAATGTCTTGTGGTCTTGGGCAGAGCTGTGATGCATTGTGCGGGTTGCATCACCTCCATCTTATCAGGAGGTAGAGGCGCTGGTGCGCCTTCTTTAATTTATTGTCACGTGTACCGAGGTACAGTAAAAAGCTTTTTGTTGCGTGCTAACCAGTCAGCGGAAAGACGATACAAGATTGCAATTGTGCAGTGTGCAGATACATGATAAAGAGAATAACATTTAGTGCAAGATTAATTCCAGTAAAGTCGGATTAAAGCTAGTCTGTGGGTCTCCAATGAGGTAGATGCTCGGTCAAGGCCCTTCTCTAGTTGGCTATTGCTTCAATGTGCTTGGTCCACTTTCAAATGATCATCCATCGTGCCCAGGTTCACTCCCACTCATTGTCAGTCGGGCTCGTTTGTAGGACCCAATTAACCCTTCAATCAGCTGGTCTTTGGGATGTGGGAGGAAACCGGAGCACCCCAGAGGAACGGGGGGTAACGTGCAAACTCCACACAGACAGCAGGGGAGGTCAGGACCACAGCCAGGTCACTGGAGTAGTCCAGCACTGCACCCCCCCCCCCCCCCCCCCCGCTGCCTCTTGTATAATCCGTGCAAAGTGACGATATTCTTCAAACCCAAGATAGACGGACGATGCTGGAATAACAAGCCAGCGGGACAGGCAGCATCTCTGGAGGGAAGGGATGGGTGACGTTTCAGGTCGAGACCCTTCTTCAGACTTTATCTGAATTCTCCTGACACTGGTGACGCACAGCCTCTCGCCCAGACTGAAGAAGGGTCTCGAACCAAAACACCGCCCATTCCTTCTCTCCTGAGATGCTGCCTGACCCGCTGAGTTTGTTACTCCAGCGTTTTGTGCTTATCTTCGGTGTAAACCAGCATCAGCAGTTCCTTTCGACACACGGGATTATTCAAATGCTCCCCTGCGGAAGCCAGCAGGAGTAGCCGCACAAACAGCCCCATTGAAAGCGGAATTGGCACTGGAGATGATAACTGAACTAACTCAGGACAAGAGTATGTGGTCTGAAGAAGGGTTTCGGCCCCAAACGTTGCCTATTTCCTTCGCTCCATAGATGCTGCCTCACCCGCTGAGTTTCTCCAGCACTTTTGTCTACCTTCGATTTTCCAGCATCTGCAGTTCCTTCTTAAACAAGATGAATGAGCAGTTGGCAGGGCACGCCAGCAGAGATCAGCAGAGATGGAGTCAATGCCCTTCCTCATGTCACTCCGTGTCCATTTTAGGTTTAACAGCCTGAGATTTCTCCGTTAGCTACAAGCACTGAGTGTCCGATTCATGAACAAGGGGAGTCACAGTGTGACAGACCCATCGAGTCTTACAGTGTGGACACCAGCCCTTCAGGCTGCTACAATAACAACACTTGGACAGGCACATGAATAGGAGAGGTTTAGAGAGATGTGGGCCAAACACAGGCAGTTGGGACCAGCATAGATGAGAAATCTTGGTCGGCATGGGCAAGTTGGGCCGAAGGGCCTGTGTGACCCTGTGTAAAAAAAACTCGCCCCACGCATCTCGTAGAGTCATCGAGTCACACAGTGTGGGAACAGGCCCTTCGGTCTAACATGCCCACACCAACCAACATGTCCCATCTACACTAGTCCCACCTGCCTGCCTTTGGCCCATATCCCTCTAAACCTGTCCTATCTGTGTTCCTGTTCAAATATTTCTTAAATGTTGGGATAGTCCCTGCCTCAACTATCTCCTCCTGCAGCTCGTTCCATAAACCCACCACCCATTGAATGAACGTTACCCCTCAGGTTCCTATTAAATCTTTCCCCCCTCACCTTAAACCTACAGTATGTCCTCTGGTCCTCGATTCCCCTACTCTGGGCAAGAGACTCGGTGAGGCAAAGAGCTGAAGAGCACTGAACGGCAGGTCTTTAAGGATTGATGACTGCTTTGTAAAAGTGATTGTTACAATACTGCATGGAATGAGCTCACTCACCAAGTTCATTCTTGTTCACCAGAAAGCCTTCAAGGACATTCACAAAGATTTACAATTCCCTGCTTCATATCAACTGCACACTTTGGAAAACAATGAGAACACTAAAGTGCGCATAATGTATCCGTCCGTAACAGCGGTGCACCTAGTGGAGCGCCAGAGACCCGGGTTCAATTCTGACCTTAGGTGCTGTTTGTGTGGAGTTTGCACGTTCTCCCCCTGACTGCGTGGGTTTCCTCCAGTCTCCCCCACATCCCACATCCCAAAGACTTGCGGGATTTTAGGTTGATTGGCCCTCTGTGAATTGGCGCTAGTGTGTAGGGAGTGGATGAGAGAGATGAGATAACATAGAACTAGTGTGAACGGGTGATCAATAGTCAGCATGGACTGGGTGGGCGAAGGGTCTGTTTCCCTGCTGTATCTTTCAATTTAATAAAATGTAATGGATCCACACCATTAGGTGAGTTGCCAATGTTACCACTCAGAGCTCAGAGTCAAAGTGCAGTCTTGTCACTAGTATCTGATGACTACCCACCACTTTGCATTCATATAGTGACTTCAACATCCATTTTCAGGACATCGCGTTTTCAAACCGCAAGTAATTGCTGAGAATTGTGGACGCAGCCCAGACTGTCACGCAACCCAACCTCCCTTCCATTGACTCCATCTACACCTCACGCTGCCTCGGCAAGGCCACCAGCATAATCAAAGACCAATCTCACCCCGGACACTCCCTCTTACCCCCTCTCCAATCAGGCAAAGAGATACAAGATACAAGGTACATTTATTTGTCACGTGTGCCAGATGTCACGTGTGAAATGAGATAACCATCCAGCCATACAATAAAAATAAAGAACACAACACACGATAGAGTTCAACATAAAACATCCCCACACAACAGGAATCAAAGTTTCCCACTGTGAGGGAAGGCACCAAAGTCAGTCTCTTCCTCCAATGTTCCCCAATGTTCACCCGTGGTCAGGGCCTCCCCGAGCCCTCCGCAGTCGCCGCTACGGGTGGCCCGATGTTCAGGCCCGCTCGACGGGGTGATGTAAGTCCGACGTCGGAGCTGGGGGACGTCCTCAGCGGCCTGGACAACAGAGTCGGCCACCTCCTACCGGAGTCCGCGGCTCCCAAAGTCGGCAGGCCGCGCCGGGCGGAGACTGATGCTGGCGGCCCTCTGCAAGGAGCCCCAGGACTCCGCGCTGACGGTCAGCTCCGCCCGCGTTGGAAGCTCTCCCAAACCGCAGCTCCACGGAGAGAGGTACAGAGGTGTGAAAACGCACATCTCCAGATTCAGGGACAGTTTCTTCCCAGCTGTTATCAGGCAACAGAACCATCCTACCACAACCAGAGAGCGGTGCAGAACTACTTTCTACCTCTTTGGTGACCCTCGGACTATTTTTGATTGGACTTTACTGGCTTCACCTTGCACTAAACGTTATTCCCCTATGTGTCTCTACACTGAATAAGGGTTGATTGTAATCATGCATTGTCTTTCTGCTGACTGGTTGGCACGCAACAAAAAGCTTTTCACCATCCTCCCACAACTAAATAGTGATCCGGAGATACTATCGACCTCACTGGAGATCAAACGCAGATCCCTGGTGCTGTAAAGCTGCAACTCTACTGCTGGGCCACTATGGAGCTGTGTGAGGCAATGTTTTTCTTACACAGAGAGTGGTGGGTGCCTGGAACATGCTGCTAGTGCAGTGGTGGCGGCTGCATTAATGGCATTTAAAATGCTTTTGGATATGCAGGGAATGGAGGGATATGGATCACGTGCAGTCAGAGGAGATTGGTTTAACTTGGCATCATGTTCGGCACGGGCATTGTGGGCCGAAGGGCCTGTTCCTGTGCTGTACGAAGTTAGGTTGTTTTAAACTCAGTCACAAGATGTGGGCAACAGCCACAATACCAGACGTTGTGGACAGAGAAACACTTTGTAGGCGGTCACGGTGGCGCAGCGGTAGAGTTGCCGCCTTCCAGCGCTCGCGGCGCCGGAGACCCGGGTTCGATCCTGACTACCGGTGCTGTCTGTACGGAGTTCGTACGTTCTCCCCGTGACCGGCGTGGGTTTTCTCCGAGATCTTCGGTTTCCTCCCACACTCTAAAGACGTACAGGTTTGTAGGTGAATTGGCTTGGTATAAGTATAAACTGTCCCTAGTGTGTGTAGGATAGTGTTGGTGTGTGGGGATAACTGGTCAGCATGGGCTCGGTGGGCCGAAGGGCCTGTTTCCGCACTGTATCTTTAAATTTAAAACTAAAGGCCACAGGTTGAGGTTCTGACGTCTAACAAACAGCAGATTCCCTTCATCAAACAGTGGGTGTGTATTTAGAGCTTCACTGGTTGCTGTTATGAGTTTACTTTTATATAATATACAGATTTATTTAATGACTTGAATTTAAAATCCCCAGATACTACTCCAGGATTTGTAATGCTGACAATGGATCCAGACAAGAACACACAGTGCTGGAGTAACTCAGCGGGTCAGGCAGCATCACTGGAGAACATGGACAGGTGACGTTTCGTGTCGGGACCCTTCTTCCCAGAAGTTTGGTCACCAATCCAGTAATTTATCCATTACTCTTCCTCACCCCACACTTCAAAGCAAGAGGTCAAATGTTAAGGAAGGAACTGCAGATGCTGGTTTACACCGAAGACAGACACAAAATGCTGGAGTAACTCAGCGGGTCAGGTAGCATCTCTGGAGAAAAGGATTTGGTGACGTTTCATAGAAACATAGAAACATAGAAAATAGCTGCAGGAGTCGGCCATTCGGCCCTTCGAGCCAGCACCGCCATTCAATATGATCATGGCTGATCATCCAGAATCAGTACCCCGTTCCTGCTTTCTCCTCATATCCCTTGATTCCGTTAGCCCTAGGAGCTAAATCTAACTCTCTTGAATACGTCCAGTGAATTGGCCTCCACTGCCTTCTGTGGCAGAGAATTCCACTGATTCACAACTCTCTGGGTGAAAATGAAATGAAATGAGATCAAACCCTCACTGACATAAACACATTAAACCCCTTTGACAACATCAGTTTGGGAGCAATTCTCTTTTGTAAGTTAGTGGAACGTTAGATCAAGTTTAATTGAGTTGAGTTGAGTTTATTGTCACATGTACCGAAGTACAGTGAAAGAGGTGATGATTTGGTGACGTTTCATAGAAACATAGAAACATGCAAAATAGCTGCAGGAGTAGGCCATTCGGCCCTTCATGCCAATACCGCCATTCAATATGATGATGGCTGATCATCCAGAATCAGTACCCCGTTCCTGCTTTCTCCCCATATCCCTTGATCCCGTCAGCCCTCTGAGCTAAATCGAACTCTCTCTTGAATACAATATTTCAGATCGAGACCTGTCTTCAGACTGATCAAATGCGTGTATGTTCTCCCAGTGACAGCATGGCTTCCCCTGGGTTGCTGCAGTTCCCCCGGAGACGTGCGGGTTGGGAGGTTAATTGGCTGCTGTGAATTGCCTCCTGTATGCAGGCATGGGAGGAGTTTACTTCAGAGGTACAGCGCGGAAACAGGCACCGAGTCCGCACCGACCAGCCATCCCCCGCACACTAGCACTATCCTACACACCAGGGAACTGTTTACAATCTTTACCAAAGCCAATTAACCAAAATCAAACTAACCTAAAACTAACTGAAACTAACTGCACAGCATCCAGCTCTTCCTCAGCCAATCTGTGATGTGCAAACCAAAATCACAAGCCAAAGGGCACCATAGACGTGGCCACTCGGCCCCTCGAGCCTGCCCTACTATTCAATGCCACCAGGAGATACAAGGAACTGCAGAGGGTGGTTTACAAAACAAGATGCAAAATGCTGGAGTAACTCAGCGGGTCAGGCAGCATCTGTGGATGAAAAGGAGAAAAAGAATGTGACGAATCCGGTCAGGACCCTTATTCAGTCTGAAAAAGTGTCTCGCCCCAAAACGCCACCCATCCATGTTTTCCAGAGATGCTGCCTGGCCCGCTGTTACTCCAGCACTTTGTGTCGTTCAAATGTTGATCTGCCCCAGGCCTCATCTCCTCCTCTCCGCCTGGGCCACGGTATTAATCACACGCAAATACAAATTAATATTTGATCAGTCGGAAGAAAGGCCTCCATCCGAAACGCCACCAAATCCTTTTCTCCGCAGATGCTGCCTGACCCGCTGAGTTACTGCAGCATTTTGTGTCTGTCTTCGGTGTAAACCAGCATCTGCAGTTCCTTCCATAACACCATTTGCTTTGAAGTGTGGGGTGAGGAAGAGTAATAGATAAATGTACTGGATTGTTTTGAAGGCTGCGTTGCCAACTGAGGCATTCTCCTCCTGCCACTGTGTATTAGAGCAGCTCCCCTGGTACTTCCTCACGCCCCCTGGGCTTGTCGTGTGTAGTCAGCGCTGTAGTACCTGGGCTGTGGCCTCCTCCGCTGCTCAGTATCATCCTCCAGCATCGGGAGGAGCTGACACCTCTGTTATATATGTTGCAATCGGTATATAGTCAGAGAGTGGTACAGTGTGGAGACAGGCCCTTCGGCCCTACTTGCCCACACCGCCCACATGTCCCATCCATCTACACCAGTCTCACCTGCCCGTGTTTGGTCCATATCCCTCCAAACCTGTCCTATCCATCTTGAACACTATCCATGTACCTGTCTAACCGTTTCTTAAACGTTGGGATAGTCCCTGCCTCAACTACCTCATCCTCCACCGGCAGCTTGTTCCATACACCCACCACCCTTTGTATGAAAATGTTACCCCTTAGATTCCTATGAAATCTTTTCCCCTTCAACTTTAACCCTGCTGTTCATGTCGATGGTTGAACGGTTCTGCTTCACGGCTGGTCCGGTGCTGAGCCGAGACTGCATGCCGTGCCAAGGTGCTCCATTTGAGAGAGTGAACACTCAATAGACAATAGACAATAGGTGCAGGAGGAGGCCATTCGGCCCTTCGAGCCAGCACCGCCATTCATTGTGATCATGGCTGGTCATCCCCAATCAGTACCCCGTTCCTGCCTTCTCCCCATATCACCTGACTCCGCTATTTTTAAGAGCCCTATCTAGCTCTCTCTTGAAAGCATCCAGAGAACCTGCCTCCACCGAATTCCTGCAGAGAATTCCACAGACTCACCACTCTTTGCGAGAAAAAGTGTTTCCTCGTCTCCATTCTAAATGGCTTACTCTTTATTCTTAAACTGTGGCCCCTTGTTCTGGACTCCCCCAACATCGGGAACATGTTTCCTGCCTCTAGTGTGTCCAAGCCCTTAACAATCTTATATGTTTCAATGAGATCTCCTCTCATCCTTCTAAACTCCAGAGTGTACTAGCCCAGCTGCTCCATTCTCTCAGCATAAGACAGTCCCGCCATCCCTGGAATTAACCTTGTAAACCTACGCTGCACTCCCTCAATAGCAACAATAGCAAGACACCTCTGTTGTATATGTTGCAATTGGTATATAGGGTCATAGAGTGGTAGAGTCGGGACGACAGATGGTGCAATGGGCTAAGTGTTCGGCTGGCAACTGGAAGGTAGCCGGTTCGAATCCCGCTTGGAGTGCATACTGTCGTTGTGTCCTTGGGCAAGACACTTCACCCACCTTTGCCTGTGTGTGAATGTGTGTGAATGTGTGTGAGTGATTGGTGGTGGTCGGAGGGGCCGTAGGCGCAGATTGGCAGCCACGCTTCCGTCAGTCTGCCCCAGGGCAGCTGTGGCTACAGAAGTAGCTTACCACCACCGAGTGTGACTGAGGAGTGAATGAATAATGCGATGTAAAGCGCCTTGAGTATTAGAAAGAAGCTATATAAATCCCATCCATTAGTGTGGAAACAGGCCCTTCGGCCCAACTTGCCTACACCGCCCAACATGTCCCATCTACACCAGTCCCACTTGCCTGCGTTTGGTCCATATCCCTCCAAACCTGTCCTATCCATGTACCTGTCTAACTCTCTCTTAAACGTTGGGATAGTCCCTGCCTCAACTACCTCCTCCGGCAGCTTGTTCCATACACCCACCACCCTTTGTGTGAAAAAGTTACCCCTCAGATTCCTATGAAATCTTTTCCCCTTCACCTTGAACCCTGCTGTTCATGTCGATGGAGCCGAGGCTGCGTGCTGTGCCAAGGTGCTCCACACTCGGGGCATGGCTGTACCATGGGAACAGTCAGCAGCTGCGTGCATGATCCCAGGAGTCCGGACACAGAACAACGAGGCAGAGGGTGCTGGAGCACAGAGTGAGAACCATCCAAACACCATGTTCACCACTTGTTTAAGAAAGAACTGCAGATGCTGGAAAATCGAAGGTAGACAAAAGTGCTGGAGAAACTCAGCGGGTGCAGCAGCGTCTATGGAGCGAAGGAAATAGGCAACGTTTCAGCCCGAAACGTTGCCTATTTCCTTCGCTCCATAGATGAGTTTCTCCAGCACTTTTGTCCACAAGTGAAGATGCAGTGTCCTCTTGTACCCCACGACAACACTCCCACTGAGCACCATCTGCTGCCGTTATCTCTCTTGTTTAGTTTACAGTTCAGTTTAGTTTAGACACAAATCTCCACAGTTTGGAGACACAGCGGCGGAAACAGGCCCTTCGGCCCGCTGAGTCCGAGCCGACCAGCGATCCCCCCGCACACTAACACTACCCTACACACACTGGGGATCATTTGTACATTTATACCAAGCCGATTCACCTGCAAGCCTGTACGTCTTTGGAGTGTGGGAAGAAACCGGAGATCTCGGAGAAAATCCACGCGGTCACGGCGAGAACGTACAAACTCCGTCGTCGGGATCGAACCCGAGTCTCCGGCGCTGCGAGGCAGCAACTCTACCCGCTGCACCACCGTGTCGCCCCCATTCATTTTTACCATGGGAACAGTCAGCAGCTCGTAACCAGGAGCCAGGACACTGAACAACAAGGTGTTGGGGGATAGAGTCCCACCTGCCTGCGTTTGGACAATATCCCTCTAAACCCCGGCAGCACGGTGGCGCACCGGTAGAGTTGCTGCCTCACATTGCCAGGGAAACCGGGTTCGATCCTGACTACGGGTGCTGTCTGTACGGAGTTTGCACGTTCTCCCCGTGACCTGCGTGGGTTTTCTCCGGTTTCCTCCAGCACCCCAAAGATGTACAGGTTTGTAGGTTAATATTTTTATAAATTGTCCCTAGTGTATGTAGAATAGTGTTAACGTGTAGGGAGTCCGCTGGTCGGTGCGGACTCGATGGGCCGAAGGGCCTGTTTCTGCGCTGTATCACCAAACTAAGCTAAACCTGTCCTATCCATGTAACTGTCTAACAGTTTCATAAACGTTGGGATAGTCCCAGCCTCAACTACCTCCTCTGGCAGCTCGTTCCATACACCCACACTGTGTGAAAAAGTCACCCCTCAGATTCTTACTAAATCTTCTTCCCTTCACCTTAAACCTATGTCTGCTGGTCCTCGATTCCCCTACTCTGGGCAAGAGACTCTGTGCATGGTTTGATTGCATCTTCCAACAAGTATTTATAAACTACCCATTAGAAATGAAAGGCGTGCAAGTGACTTCTGTGATCCTGCAGTTTCGACAATCAATGTGAATCCTGATGTGAATGTTCATTTATCGTGGTGGATAGAAGGCTCAACTGTGCCCCCTGGTGCCTGGTGCCAGCTATGGCAAGGTGCCAACTTCACTGGTGTAGTAGCTCATTGGCGCCACCAGGCGCCCGCCAGTGGGACTGCACCCTCTCCATGGTGCTTGACTCAAGGAGTCTTCATTTAGTTTATAGTTTTGGGGTGGTACGGTGGCGCAGCGGTAGAGTTGCTGCCTTACAGCGCCACAGACCCAAGTTCGATCCTGACCACGGGTGCTCTCTGTACGGAGTTTGCACGTTCCCCTGGTGACCTGCGTGAGTTTTCTCCGGGTGCTCCGGTTTCCTCCCACACTCCAAAGACATGTTGGTTTGTAGTTTAATTGGCTTTGGTAAAATTGTAAAATTGTCCCCAGTGTGTACCAAGGTGCGAGCTGGTCGGCACGAACTCGGTGGGCAGAAGGGCTAGATTCCACGCTGTATCTCTAAAATCTAAAAGATACGGCATTGAGGCAGGTACTATCAGGATGTTTAAGCAGTATTTCGATATGTACATGGATAGAATAGGTTTAGAGGGGTATGGGCCCAACACAGGCAGGTGGCACTAGTGTAGGTGGGGCATATTGGTTGGCATGTGAAAGTTGGGCCGAAGGGCCTGTTCCCTGCTGTGTGACTCTATGACGCAATGCCTTGACTTGATTGGCTGAAGGGCTGTTTCAGTGTTGTATCTAATACAGTAAAATGTGATGGACCAAACAATATGGCCAAATGAGGTTGTTCCTTCAAAGAGCCAGCAGACATGGTCGGATGAATGGACTATCTGTTCAGTTCAGTTTAGTTTAGTGTCACGTGTACCGAGGTACAGTGAAAAGCTTTTGTTTGTGTTCTAACCAGTCAGCAGGAAGACAATACATGATTACAGTCGAGCTGTTTACAGTGTATAGGTACATGATAAGGGAATAACGTTTAGTGCAAGGTAAAGCCAGCAAAGTCCGATCAAAGATAGTCCGAGGGTCACCAAAGAGGTAGATAGTAGTTCAGCGCTGCTCTCTGGTTGTGGTAGGATGGTTCAGTTGCCTGATAAAAGCTGGGAAGAAACTGTCCCTGAATCTGGAGGTGTGCGTTTTCACACTTCTGTTGCGCGATGGGAGAGGGGAGAAGAGGGAGTGTCCTTGATTACGCTGCTGGCCTTGCCGAGGCAGCGTGAGGTATAAATGGAGTCAGTGGAAGGCAGGTTTGGTTTGTGTGATGGTCTGGGCTGCGTCCACAATCGCTGCAATTTCTTGCGGTCCTGGATGGAGCTGTTCCCAAACCAAGCTGTGATGCATCACGATAAAATGCTTTGTCTGAGGATTGAGTCGATAAGCAGAGCACCATGGCAGAACAGTTGCCAGATCTCCACCGGGAGTTTGCTTTGTGGAGGTCATCCATCCCACAGACGTCAACATATGCGTATCACATCCTGGGGGTGGCCTGTGTTTACAAGCTGCTCGCAGTCTCACCTGAAACAGGGTCCGCTCCTGAATTCAGTGACTGAAATACCAGAATGGTGCCCAGTTTCAGAATCTCCCTCTTGGCGGCGGTAGAATTGCTGCCTAACAGCTCCAGAGACCCGGGTTCGATCCTGACAACGGGTGCTGTCGGTACGGAGTTTGTACGTTCTCCCCATGACCTGCGTGGGTTTTCTCCGGGTGCTCCGGTTTCCTCCCACACCCCACAGAAGTGCAGGTTAATCGGCTTGCTGTAAATTGTAAATTGGCCCAAGTGTGTGTAAGATAGTGTTCGTGTGCGGGGACTACAGGACTCAGTGGACCGAAGGGCCTGTTTCAGCGCTGTATCTCTGAACTAATCTAAATCTCCCAGTTTGTGTGAAGATGGCTGTGCACCACATGTTTCTTATGCTGGTAGATTCTGATGCCTGTTCCCCACTCAGTCGCCAAGCCTCATGTCCTCACCCATCATCCACCCATCCGTGTGCTGAGGTGCCCTAGTCAAACCAGTCTTCCACCTGCTTCAATACACCCCCCCTTCTCCCTGCTCCCATCCTGCGGAAGGTACAGAAGCTTGAAAGCGCACACCACCAGACTCAGGAACAGCTTCTTCCCCTCCGTAATCAGCCTTCTGAACAGTCCTTCCATGAGCTAGGGTACTGTCCGATTCAATTCTACCCCATTGCAGACATTGGACTTTGTCTCTGGAACTGATGCTACAATGCTGAGAACTATATTCTGCACTCTGTATCTTCCCCTTTGCTCTACCTATTGTTTGACGATTGTATTTATGTATTATATTACCTGAATGCATAGCGAGCAAAATAAAACTTTCACCATATCTCAGTACACTTGACAATAATCAGCCTAAACCTTGCTGTATAATCCTGATCGCCCAGTTTGAAGTTAAGTTTTGTTACTTATACAAAAAACATTGTTTAGAAACAATAGACAATAGACAATAGGTGCAGGAGGAGGCCATTCAGCCCTTCAAGTCAGCACCGTCATTCAATGTGATCATGGCTGATCATCCCCAATCAGTACCCCGTTCCTGCCTTCGCCCCATATCCCTTGACTCCGCTATCTTTAAGAGCTCTATCTAAATCTCTCTTGAATGTATCCAGAGAATTGGCCTCCACCGCCTTCTGTGGCAGAGAATTCCACAGATTCACAACCCTATATGTGAAAAAGTTTTTCCTCATCTCCGTTCTAAATGGCTTACCACTTATTCTTAAACTATGGCTCCTGGTTCTGGACTCCCCCAACATCGGGAACATGTTTCCTGCCTCTGGCGAGTCCAATCCCTTAATAATCTTATATGTTTCAATGAGATCCCCACTCATTCTTCTAAACTCCAGAGTGTACAAGCCCAGCCGCTCCATTCTCTCAACATATGACAGTGCCACCATCCCGGGAATTAAACTTGTAAACCTATGCTGCACTCCCTCAATAGCAAGAATGTCCTTCCTCAGATTTGGAGACCAAAACTGCACCCAATATTCCAGGTGTGGTCTCACTAAGGCCCTATACAACTGCAGAAGGACCTATTTGCTCCTGTACTTAACTCCTCTTGTTATGAAGGCCAACATGCCATTCACTTTCTTCACTGCCAGCTGTACCTATCGGGGAGTCATTTACTCCGAGCGGACAGGACATCAGACTCCGGTAAGACCAGAGGTGGGGGTCTGTGCATTTATGTAAACAAAGCATGGTGCACGGACTCCACCATCATCGAGAGTCACTGCTCAGCTAACCTTGAGTTCCTCTTGGTTAGATGCAGACCGTTCTATCTGCCCAGAGAGTTCACCTCCACTGTTGTGACTGCAGCCTATATCCCTCCTGATGCTAATGCCAAGCTTGCAATGAAAGAGCTGCATACTGCCATTAGCAAACAACAGACGCACAACCCTGAGACAGCCTTCATTGTTGTGGGTGACTTCAATCACTCTAACCTGAAGACTGTACTCCCCAAATTCCACCAACATGTCTCCTTCCCCACTAGAGTAGACAAGACACTGGACAAAGTCTACACCAACATGGCTGAAGCTTACAAAGCCGTCCCCCTCCCCCACCTTGGTCAGTCTGATCACCTCTCATTGTTCCTGCTCCCTAAGTACTCCCCACTCATCAGACGGGTTAAACCCACTGTGAGGACAGTTAAAGTCTGGTCAGAGGAAGCGGACTTCACACTTCAGCAGTGTTTTGGAAACACTGACTGGAAGGCGTTTGCAGCCCAGGCCACCCTTGACTCCCACACGGACATTGATTCCTACACATCCTCTATTCTGGACTTTATAAACTCCACCATCAATAGTGTCACCTCCCTCAAACAGGTGACCATATTCCCGAATCAGAAGCCATGGATGAACAGCGAGGTCAGGCTACTGCTGAAAGCACGGGACACCGCTTTCAGCTCATCCAGGGCTAACCTGAAGAGGGGCATCAAGAAGGCCAAGCACTGCCATAAGCTCAGGATTGAGGAGCACTTCAACAACAACTCCGACCCCCGACGCATGTGCCAAGGCATCCAGGCCATCACGGACTATAGACCCTCCAACACCACCCCCACATCCAGCGACGCCTCCTTCCTTGAGGAGCTCAATCACTTCTATGGCCGCTTCGACAGGGACAATCTAGAGACAGCCATCAAGGCTGTGCTCTCTGCCGATCACCAGCCCCTCACACTCACCCCCTACGACGTATACGTGGCACTGAGTAGGACTAATGCACGTAAGGCTGCTGGCCCTGACGGCATCCACGGGCGCGTGCTCAGGGCCTGTGCTGCGCAGCTGACAGACGTCTGGACTGACATCTTCAACCTGTCACTTGCCCAAGCAGTTGTCCCCACGTGCCTTAAAACCACCTCCATCGTGCCAGTGCCAAAACACTCCACTGCGGCAAGCCTCAACGACTTCCGCCCAGTTGCACTTACCCCCATCATCACCAAGTGCTTCGAGAGGCTGGTCCTGGCACACCTCAAAAGCTGCCTACCCCCCACACTGGATCCCTATCAGTTTGCCTACCGCAAGAACAGGAGTACGGAGGATGCCATCTCAACGGCACTTCACTCCGCCCTCTCCCACCTCGACAACAGAGACACTTACATATGAATGCTGTTCATCGATTACAGCTCAGCATTCAACACCATTATACCCTCTAAACTGATCACCAAACTCGGTAACCTGGGCATCGACCCCTCCCTCTGCAACTGGATACTGGACTTTCTAACCAACAGACCACAGTCTGTTAGGTTAGACAAGCACACCTCTTCAACCCTCACCCTGAACACCGGCGTTCCACAGGGCTGTGTGCTGAGCCCCCTCCTCTACTCCCTCTTCACCTATGACTGCACACCTGTACATGGTACTAACACCATCATCAAGTATGCAGATGATACAACGGTGATTGGCCTCATCAGCAACAACGATGAGTCGGCCTACAGGGAGGAGGTCCAGCACTTAGCAGCATGGTGCGCTGACAACAACCTGGCCCTTAACTCCAAGAAGACCAAGGAGCTCATTGTAGACTTCAGGAAGTCTAAGGTCGGCACGCACACCCCCATCCACATTAACGGGACGGAGGTGGAATGTGTTTCTAGCTTCAGGTTCCTGGGTGTTAACATCTCCGATGACCTCTCTTGGACCCACAATACCTCAACTCTGGTCAAGAAGGCTCACCAGCGTCTCTTCTTCCTGAGGAGACTGAAGAAGGTCCATCTGTCTCCTCAGATCCTGGTGAACTTCTACCGCTGCACCATCGAGAGCATCCTTACCAACTGTATCACAGTATGGTATGGCAACTGCTCTGTCTCCGACCGGAAGGCATTGCAGAGGGTTGTGAAAATTGCCCAACGCATCACCTGTTCCTCGCTCCCCTCCATTGAGTCTGTCCAAAGCAAGTGTTGTCTGCGGAGGGCGCTCAGCATCGCCAAGGACTGCTCTCACCCCAACCATGGACTGTTTACCCTCCTACCATCCGGGAGGCGCTACAGGTCTCTCCGTTGCCGAACCAGCAGGTCCAGGAACAGCTTCTTCCTGGCGGCTGTCACTCTACTCAACAACGTACCTCGGTGACTGCCAATCACCCCCCCCCCCCCGGACACTTATTATTATTTATTCAAATCATTTGCTATGTCGCTCTTCCAGGGAGATGCTAAATGCATTTCGTTGTCTCTGTACTGTACATTGACAATGACAATTAAAATTGAATCTGAATCTGAATCTGAATCTGAATCTGAATCTGAATACCTGCATGCTTACCAACGTCCCTCTTAAAATGGTTAAAACACACACAAACTCTGCAATGATATGTTATTTGTGGCAGTGGGCCTGGGTTGCTGCTGTGAAGAAGGTCCTGGTGGGCCGCAGCCTGCAGGGTGGAAGCTGGGAAACCGCTGACTCAGTCCCGAAGACCAGGTAGATGATGAGGAGGGAGGTGCTGGTGATGAGGGACTTGAGGAGTGGGCTGGTGCGAGAGGGGGCGGGGTCCTGCCTCCAGTGCCTCCAGGGTCAGCTGCAGGAGGTGGTCGGGCAGGGAGAGGGACGTGGGTCGGCTGGCCGAGACGGTCAAAGGTGACGGAGGAGGCCCTACAGCAGCCGTGGGCTTGCCTGGATCGGGAGCCACTCCAGTGCATCAAGCACCTGGTCAGATGGCTGTGGAGGCCAAGTCAGTGGATTATGTTGAAGGCAGAGATACATAGATTCTTGATTAGTACAGGTGTCAGGGGTTACGGAGAGAAGGCAGGAGAATGGGGTTAGGATGGAGAGATAGATCAGCCATGATGGAATGGTGGAGTAGACCTGGTGGGCTGAATGGCCTCATTCTACCCCCATCACATATGAGCTTATGACCGGACTTTGGACTTTTTGTAAATGGCACCAAAATATGGCGACTCGTGCACGTGTGGTCTCTGTAAAGATAGTTCCACTGTGCGGGGCCCACATGACAATGAAGCAACACTTAACCATTCAGTAGAATGAACAATGCTTCCTCTAATTCCTGCAACCGAGGAAGATATGGGGAGAAGGCAGGCACGGGTTATTGATTGGGGACAATCAGCCATGATCACAATGAATGGCGGTGCTGGCTCGAAGGGCCAAATGGCCTCCTCTTGCACCTATGTTTCTAAGACCTGCTTCCTCTCCAGTTTGTGGCTTCTGGGGTGGTTGTTGAATGGGGTGTGGGATATACAGACTGTCCCATAAAGCAGGGAGACTGGTCGATGCATCTCTCCCTCTCATGCAGGAGATGCGTGTGCACTCCCCATGCAGGGACTTTGCGGTTCCCAATGGTCCAGAGGTTCTCAGGAGTTGTCAAGGAAGCTTTGAGAACATCCACTAGTCACCTGCCCCTTCACAACTGCTCCAGCTCTCTGCTCAACCTGCTCAATAGTGAAAGGACCGGATAGAGCGGACGTGGAGAGGATGTTTCCACTAATGGGAGAGTCGAGGACCAGAGGCCATAGCCTCAGAATAAAAGGACGTACCTTTAGAAAGGAGATGAGGAGGAATTTCTTTAGTCAGAGGGTGGTGAATCTGTGGAACGGCTGTGGAGGCCAAGTCATTAGATATACATCGTGGACAGATAGATCCTTGACTAGTATAGGTGGTGTGGGGAGATTGCAGGGGAATGGGGTTGAGAGGAAAAGATAGATCAGCCATGAATGAATGAATGGCAGAGTAGCCTTGATGGTCTGAATGGCCTAATTCTGCTCCAAGAACGTCTGAACTCTGGTATATTTCATTTTCGGCTGAGGTCCTGTCCGTGCGCTCGATGTACTGGAGCAGTTCCCGTGAACCGACGTCCCTCTCCTCTCCTCTCCTCGCCCGGCCATCATTGTGTCCCCGGGGGGGGGCACCTCCTGCAGCCGACCTTGAAGGCGCTGGAGACATCACCTCCTACTGCCCCTTCCTCCTCACGTCCAGCATCTCCAACTCCCCCCCCCCCCCAGTTACGGCGACTGACGAGCCCTCCCTCCCCTCCCCACTATTATTTTGATAACGCAGATACTGTGGATAGAAGATTTTGTAACACACCCTTTACATAGAACATTGAACAGGACAGCACAGAAACAGGCCCTTCAGCCCACAATGTCTGTGGTGAACATCACTCCAAGACCAGATATCTCTTCTCTGCCTGCACGTAATCCATATCCCTCCATATCTGTGTGCCCATCCAGAGGTCACTTTAATGGCCCTGCCGCACGTTACGAGTTCATTCCAAGAGCTCTCCCGAGTTTAAAAAAAAATCAAACTCGTGGTAAGCACGGAGAATGAACGTAGCGGGTACGTCAGAGCTCGGGGACGTCTCTTAGCGGCTCGTAACGCTAACGGCACATAAGCTCGGGAAGACTCGCGAAGATTTTTCAACATGATGAAAAATGTCCACGAGAGCCCAAGTACCGGTGAGCGGCCATTACCGTAAATCTCCAAGTTCGAATCAGGGCAAACTCGGGAAAGCTCTTGGAATGAACTCGTACCGTGGGACAGGGATTTAAGGCTATAATTATATCTACTCCACCACTACCCCTGGCAGCGCGTTCCAGGCACTCACCACCGTCTGTGTAAAAAAACTTGCCCCCCTCGCCTTAAAGCCATGCCCTTGGTCTTTGCTTTTGCCAGACGGGGAGGAAGGTTCTGACTGTCTACTCTATCTATACCTCTCATAATTTAATATAGAGCATTACTCCTAGCTTTCTCGGCAGTGTGCAGAGGTGAATATAATCTTCTCAGATGCTCCAGACCAGGTTTCCAGTGGAGCAGGAGAATGTGTAACTACGTGAAGAGCCCCCATTTAATCTCCATCTACGACCCACCTCCAGCCCAGGGGCTGAGGTCACTCCCCTCAACCATTGCTTCCATCACTGGGAACCATCCTGATTGAAAGACGTTGGTGGGGCCCCATTTCGAGGATTGTGTTCAGTTTTGGTCAAGGGTTTGTGACTGTCATATGTCCCAGACAGAACAATGACCTCCAGACTTGCTGCAGCACGACAGAATATGTAACGGTAAAACTCTCTAAACACCCTGCTCAACAATCAGCCCGCCATAGGAGAAAGTCGTTCAGCTGGAACGGGTGCAGAGAAGATTTACCAGGATGTTGCCAGGACTTGAGGGTCTGAGCTACAGGGAGAGTTTGGGCAGGTACATGGATAGGAAAGGTTTAGAGGGATAAGGGGCAAATAGGGGACTAGCGTAGATGGGGCATCTTAGCCGGCATGGGCGAGTTGGGCCGAAGGGCCTGTTTCCACACTGAATAATAATAATAAATTTGTATAGCACTTTAAAAACAACTCACGTTGACCAAAGTTCTTCACATCAGTGCAAGTACTAATTTGATCCATACAACTGTACACAGACCTAACAATACATACATAAACTGTTTACAGCGCCCCCTCAGAGGGGCTCAAAAACGCTTGGGAGTAGAAATAGGTTTTGAGTCGTGACTTAAGTCGATGGTGGGGCAGTTCTGATAGTCAGTAGCCCCAAGTCGGCCGACCTGAGGCACCTGGAGGTAGAATGGTGGGTTAGATTTTGATATGGGGGGGGGGGGGACAAGCTCGTTAAGGGATTTGTAAATGTATAAGAGGAGCTGGAAGTTGATTCTGTACCGTACTGGGAGCCAGTGGAGAGAGGCCAGGATCGGGGTGATGTGGTCCCTTTAACGGGTACCCATCAGGAGTCTCGCTGCAACGTTTTGGACCAGTTGCAGGCGGGACAGGGATGATTGGCTGATGCCAGGGTATAGGGACTCTGTGACTCATCTACACTCAGAACTGAACCTGGGTCTCTGGAGCAGTGAGGCAGCAGCTCTACTTCTGTCCCACTGTCCCACACAGGGTCAAATATAAGTCACGGGCAGGATTCCTGAACTAATCCCACCCATCACTTGTCGGAAGGAACTGCAGGTGCTGGCTTAAACCGAAGATAGACACAACGTGCTGGAGTAACTCAGTGGGACAGGCAGCATCTCTGGAGAGAAGGAATGGGTGACGTTTCGGGTCGAGAACCCTCTTCTGAGGACCCTTCTCCAGAGATGCTGCCTGTCCCACTGAGTTACTCCAGCTTTTTGTGTCTATCCACCCATCACTAGTGCCGTTCCCGGGCCTCAACTACCTCCTCTGGCAGCTTGCTCCGTACGCCCACCACCCTCTGCGTTACAAAAGGTTGGGTGACATTTCGGGTCTGGTAGCAGGAGAGGAAGAGGCAGCATTGCAGCTGTGGCAGTGACCAGCAGAGGGCAGCAGTGGGCAGCCAATACTCCTGATGACCACTTGGTGGCAGAGTTGCTGCAGGGTGACTGAAGTCCCCCGGTTGAGTCACAATCACCACATTAAGGTGATTCACTGCAAACTAACGTTGACATTTTCAAACCCAGGAAACATTGAGCACATTTTTGACCAGATGACGGTTAAAATAGTTAAGCTTATCGACTAGATGGAGAAAGGCTTTGGTGATTGAGTTTGAGCTTAGTCTATTGTTCATGTGATAGGAGCAGAATTAGGCCATTCGGCCCATCAAGTCTACTCCGCCATTCACCCGTGGCTGATCTATCTCTCCCTCCTAACCCCTGCCTTCTCTCCATAACCCCAGGCACCTGTACTAAGAGTGCGGCACGGTGGCGCAGCAGTAGAGTTGCTGCCTTACAGCGAATGCAAAGCTGGAGACCCATTGACGACATCCACAGCCGTCTGTGGCAATAAATTCCACCGATTCGCCACCCTGACGTGACACTGTTGTCATACGTACCGAGGTACAGTGAAAAGCTTTGCCTCTTGTTGGCTCTGACCAGAGTGAATGTATCAGATTCCACCCCCGCTTCTGGCACCATGTTCTAGATATCAAACACTCTCAACGTCAAAGGAACTTTCTCCCCGGATCCCCTTGAAAACTTTATGGGCATTAAATCACTCGTGTTCTGAGGCGCGCATGGGTTTTGAAATCCAAAGCTACATGAAACCTCCGGGAGCAACTACCATCGACTCCATCTACACTTCACACTGCCTTGGAAAAGCATAATCAACGACTCGTCCCACCCCGGTCATTCCTTTTTCTCCCCACTCCCGTCCAGCAGAAGGTACAGAAGCTTGAAAGCGTGCACCACCAGACCCAGGAACAGCTTCTTCCCCTCTATTCCTTTCCCCTTACCTACACCAACCTCACCCCCCCCCCCCCCCGAACGTACAGCCCATCATCACTCTGCAGCAACCCCGACATTATCATCAAACCTGCCAACAAGGGAGATGCCATGGTAGTCTGGCGCGCTGACCTCTACCGGGCTGAGGCCAGGAGACAACTCTCTGACACCTCCTCAAAGTCAAAGTCAAGTCAAAGTATCCTTTATTGTCATTCAGACCTGAACGAAATTTTGTTGCCTTGCAGTCATACATAAAATAACAAAACACACAATAAACACAAATTTAACATCCACCACAGTGAGTTCACCAGGCACCTCCTCACTGTGATGGAAGGCAAAAGTCTTAAGTCTTTGTCTCTTCCCTCCTTGTTCTCCCTCTGCGTTGAGGCGATCCAGGCCTCCGATGTTGTGACCCCCACCGGGTGATGGTAAGTCAGTCCCGCGGCTGAATCCGAGCACCGCGAACGGGCCGGTTCAAACTTCGCGGCCCGGGGCGGTCGAAGCTGCCGCCCTCCAGTCCAGCGGACGAAGCTGTTGCCGCGGGAGCTCCGGAAAAACAGGTCACCAACCTGTGACCTGCAAGCTCCCGACGATGTCGTCCACTGGGCCCGCGGCCGAACCTCCGAAGTCGGGCCCACAGCCGGAACGCCGTCACAGCCCCGAAGTGGGCCAGCCTCGCGTTGGTAAGTGCTGGCTAGCTCTCCCTCCGGAGCCTCAAGGTCGGTCCCAGTTGGATTTGTAAACGTATAAGAGGAGAAAGAAACAGACGGACTGCAGGCGAGCCGCGGCTCCTACGGCAGCGCCGACACTTCCGGTCCCTCGTGAATTCATGAACTCCTACTTATCCTTGGACCATGACCCCACAGATGAGCACCAGGCCTTAATATCACACTCCATTTTCAGATTTCTTCACTTCTGGCTCTAAAGCTTCCAACCTTATCGTTCCCCAGCCCCGCACGGCCTGGTTTTATCTTCTCCCCAAAATCCACAAACACAACTGCCCTGGTGGATCCATTGTTTCCGCTTGTTCATGTCCCACTGAATTAATTTCCACAAACCTCGACTCCATCCTATCCCTTCTGGTCCAATCCCTTCCTACCTAGATCCAAGACACCTCCCACGCCCTTAGTCTCTTCAATTACTTCCGTTTTCCAGGCCCCCACTCCCTCATCTTCACCATGGATGTCCAGTCACGCTATATCTCCATCCCCCACCAGGAGGGTCTTAAAGCCCTCCGTTTCTTCCTCGGCCGGAGAACCAACCAATCCCCGTCTACTAATAATCTCCTCCACCTAGCGGAGTTGATCCTTACACTTAACTTCTCCAACTCCTCCCACTTCCTCCAAATCCAAGGCGTACCTATGGGCACTCGCATGGGCCCCAGCTATGCCTGCCTCTTTGTAGCGAATGACGAACAATCCTCTGCTACATTGACGACTGCATCGGTGCTACCTCCTGCACCATTGCAGAACTCACTGACTTCATCAATTTCACCACTAACTTCCATCCTGCACTCAAGTTCACTTGGACCATCTCCGCCACCTCCCTACCATTTCTTGATCTCACCGTCTCCATCACAGGAGATAGACTGGCGCCATTACAAACCCACTAACCCCCACAACCATCTCAACTACACTTCTTCTCACCCTGTTTCCAGTAAACACTATCTCCTGCACCCAATTCCTCCGTCTATGCCGCATCTGCACCAGTTTACACCCCAGCGGTATGAACATTGACTTCTCTAACTTCAAGTAGCCCTTGCTATCCCTCTCTCTCCATCCCTCCCCCTTCCCAGTTCTCCCACTGGTCTTCCTGTCTCCAACTATATTTTATTTCTGTTTGCTTTGCTGTTACCTTCTCCCAACTAACAATGATCTATTCTATATTTTCCTTGATCTCCATTCCCCTTGTCTTGTTTTCACACCTTACACTTCCTTATCTATACACCTCCTTTTCTATTATGTACCACCCACTCCCCTGACATCAGTCTGAAGAAGGTTCTCCACCCGAAATGTCAATCATTCCTTCTCTCCAGAGATGCAGCCTGTCCCGCTGAGGTACTCCGACATTTTGTGTCTATCTTAAAGTATAAAGCAAAGTATAAAGTATCCTTCATTGTCATTCAAACTTGTAAGTTTGAATGAAATTTCGTGCCTTGCAGTCATGACCGAGAATAAAATAACAGAACACACAATGAACACAGTTTAACATCCACCACAGTGAGTCTACCAGGCACCTCCTCACTGTGATGGAAGGCAAAAGTCTTAAAGTCCTTGTCTCTTCCCTCCTTGTTCTCCCTCTGCATTGAGGCAATCCAGGCTTTCGATGTTGGCCCCCCCGCCGGGTGATGGTAAGTCCCGCAGCCGAATCCGAGCTCCGCGAACGGGCCGGTTCAAACTCCGCGGCCCGGATAGTCTTTACTGGAAGCAGGGTGGGAAGAAGTGTAGTTGGGATAGTTGTGGGGGTCAGTGGGTTTTGTAGATGTCAGTCTATCTCCTATGCTGGAGTAACGTGGCAGGTGAGGCAGCATCTATGGAGAGAAGGAATTGCCGACGTTTCGGGTCAAGACCCTGCTGTTATTGGATCCTTGAACGGTCTTCTCATATGGCAAGGATAAATATACCGATCTTCCAATCTACCTCGTTGCAGCCCTCACGCTTTTTTTTTAATACCTGCACTTTCCCTGTGGCTGCAAAACTCTCTGTTTATATTCATGGTTACACTGCCTGATGTCCTCACTTATGGTGGGGTTTGCCCGGAAAACACATAAAACAAAGTTTCTCACTGTATCTCTGTACACGTGGCTGGAATAAACCAACGCCCAATTTCAAAACTAAGAGCTGGCGGAGGAAGGAACTGCAGATGCTGGTTTACATCGAAGAATGGCACAAAAAGCTGGAATAACTTAGCGGGACAGATCTGGTGTCTGGCAGAGGATTTGATCAAATCAACCCCAATGGATCAGGTTTTACTGACATTGATTTCCTCCCCTTCACCCCGGATGTCCCCTGTGTCTACGTCAGGAGACATGGATCAGTAATAATCGATTTGAAATTCAATTCTGAATGTATTTATAAATATTTGAATAATGAAAGCTGAATAGATAAAAAAATTAAGCAAATTTGTTATCCATTCAGGATGGGCATCCACACAATCTGGCGAGGATCTTCAATAAACAGTTGCCAGCAGATCACGTCCGACCAAGGTGTCCCACTTGGGAAACAGTATTAGTGTAGTTTAGTTTGGGTTAGAGATACAGCAATAGAAACGATCCCAACAGTAAACGCCACCTATCCATGTCCTCCAGAGAAGCTCCCCTTCCCGCTGAGTAAACGCCACCTATCCATGTCCTCCAGAGATGCTGCCTGACCCGCTGAGTTGCAGTTTACAGTTTAGTCTATTGTCACGTGTACCGAGGTACAGTGAAAAGCTTTTGTCCCGTGCTATCCAGTCAGAGGAAAGACAATACATGATTACAATCGAACCATTTAATCCAGCACTTTGTATTTCAAGCAGGGAAACAGGCCCTTCGGCCCACCAAGTCCATGCCGACCATCGATCACCCGTCCACACTAGTTCCATGTTATCCCACTTTCCCATCCACTCCCGACAACACTAGGGGTAATTTACAGAGGACCAATTAACCTACAAACCTGCACGTCTTTGGGACGTTGGAGGGAAACCGGAGCACCCGGAGGAAACACCCAGGGAGAACGTGCAAACTCCACACAGACAGGACCAGAGGTCAGGATCGAACCCGGGTCTCAGGCGCTGTGAGGCAGCAGCTCTACCCGCTGCACCACTGCCGTCCATTTTCCCCTCGTGACCTGTACTCCAGCCTGGGACAGGGAAAGTCATAATGGGAAGCATTGAGGGGGAAGTGTAGTGCAGATGGAACCAGATCCAGGCAGGGTTCTAGTAGGTGAAGAATGTTTAGTTTATTGTCACATGCACCGAGGTACAGTGAAAAGCTTTTGTTG
Organism: Amblyraja radiata; assembly: GCF_010909765.2. NCBI lineage: Eukaryota > Metazoa > Chordata > Chondrichthyes > Rajiformes > Rajidae > Amblyraja > Amblyraja radiata. The sequence continues at coordinate 25,706,747 of NC_045987.1, forward strand.
CGTGCTAACCAGTCAGCAGAAAGACAATACATGATTACTATCGATCCATTTACAGTGTATAGATAGATACATGATAAGGGAGTAACCTTTAGTGCAAGGTAAAGCCAGCAAAGTCCAAACAAGAATAGTCTGAGGGTCACCAAAGAGGTAGATAGGCAGATAGTAGTTCAACACTGCTCTCTGGTTGTGGTGGGATGATTCAGTAGCCTGATAATAGCTGGGGAGAATCTGGTGGTGTGCGAATGTGCGAAACTTAGAATGTGGTCTAGGTTTAGATTTATTATTGTCAAGTGCAGTAAGTTACAGTAAAAAGCTTGTTTTGCAAACTTACTACATAAATACAATCCAGTACAATAGGTAGAGCAAAGGGGAAGATACAGAGTGCAGAATATCGTTCTCTGCAATTGTGGTGCACCAGTTCCAGAAACATAGAAACATAGAAAATAGGTGCAGGAGTAGGCCATTCGGCCCTTCGAGCCTACACCGCCATTCAATATGATCATGGCTGATCATCCAACTCAGTATCCCATACCTGCCTTCTCTCCATACCCCCTGATCCCTTTAGCCATAAGGGCCACATCTAACTCCCTCTTAAATATAGCCAATGAACTACCTTCTGTGGCAGAGAATTCCACAGATTCACCACTCTCTGTGTAAAAAATGATTTTCTCATCTCGGTCCTAAAAGACCTCCCTCTTATCCTTAAACTGTGACCCCTTGTTCTGGACTTCCCCAACATCAGGTATAATCTTCCTGCATCTAGCCTGTCCAACCCGTTAAGAATTTTGTAAGTTTCTATAAGATCCCCCCTCAATCTTCTAAATTCTAGCGAGTACAAGCTGAGTCTATCCAGTCTTTCTTCATATGAAAGTCCTGCCATCCCAGGAATCAGTCTGGTGAACCTTCTCTGTACTCCCTCTATGGCAAGAATGTCTTTCCTCAGATTAGGAGACCAAAACTGTACGCAATACTCTAGGTGTGGTCTCACCAAGACCCTATACAACTGCAGTAGAACCTCCCTGCTCTTATACTCAAATCCTTTTGCTATGAATGCTAACATACCATTCGCTTTCTTCACTGCTTGCTGCACCTGCATGCCTACTTTCAATGACTGGCGTACCATGACACCCAGGCCTCGTTGCATCTCCCCTTTTCCTAATGGGCCACCATTCAGATAATAAAAGACCAGTGGATGGAACCAGATGGGGAGGAAATAAAACTGGGTGGGCAGAGGGATTGGAGGGGGTAAGGGAGGGGAATGGTGGTATGGGAATGAGAACAACAGGTCGAGGATCAAAGTTAATCAGAATGAGAGGGGAAGAACACAAAGGGGGTAAGGGTTACTTGGAATTGGAAAATTGAATGTTCACACCATCGGATTTTCAACTAATCAGGCAGAATACGAGATGTTGTTCTTTTTGTTTAAGTTTTTAAATTTTAGTTTTAGTAATATACTAGACCATTGCGTTCCCCCAATGCAATATTCCACCACTCACCCATTCCCCAATGCAATCCATTCCCCCAACGCAATATTCCACCACGCACGCATAGCCCCAACCCTGCTCCACCACTCCTCACCTCCCCCCATCATACTCCCCTACTAAACACAATGTTTAAATAACATTAAACAACAATTCTCGCCCTCTCCTCCTCCCCTTCCCCACTCCCTCCCTCTCCCAAACAACATATTGGAGCGCTATCATGTACTGTTTTGGCATACGTTCCGGATCACACTCACAGACACACAAACAAGATGTGAGTTTTAGTAATATATAGATAGATAGTGGGGAAACAGACCTTTCGGCCCACCAAGTCCATGCCGACCAACAATCATGCATTCACTAATTCTATGCCATCCTACTTTTGCACCCTAGACACAAGGGACAATTTACAGAAGCCAATTATTCGACAAACCTGCACGTCTTTGGAGTGTGGGAGGAAACCGATGGTCTCGGAGAAAACCCACGCAGTCACAGGGAGAACGTACACACTCCGTACAGACTGCACCCGTAGTTGGATTGAACCCGGGTCTCTGGAGCGGTAAAGGGGCTGTCCCACTGCGGCGACCTAATTCGCGAGTTTAGAAGAGTTTGCCCTCGACTCATACTCGCAGCATGGTCGACACGAGGTCCTTAGAGGTCTTTGTAACTCTCCTTCATGCTCGAGAGTAGTCCTTGCGTACTCGAGGCATCAGCTAGGTCGCGGCGTTTTTTTCAACATGCTGAAAAATACCCGCGAGTAAAAAAAGTCGCCATGGAAAAAAATCAATATTTTTTTTTTACTCGTAGATGCCGAGGGAACAAACAGAATGTGAATACGGGTAGTTCTGCTATAACACGTTTCCCGAACACTAATTGGATATAGCACACTGTGGTGCAGCTGGTGGAGTTGCTGCCTCACAGCGCCAGAGTCGCTGGTTCGATCCTGACTATGGGTGCTGTCTGTGCAGATTCAGCAAGTTCTACCTGGGACCATGTGGGTTTCCTTCTGGTGCTCCAGTTTCCTCCCACATCCCCAAGATGATCAGTTTTGCAGGTTAATTGGCCGTCAGTAAACTGCCCCTAGTGTGCAGGGATTGCGTGAGATAGTGGGATAACATAAAACTAGTGTGAACAGGTGATTGATGGCCAGCAAGGACTCAATGGGCTGAACGGCCTGCTTCCATACTGTATCTCTAAACTAAACACGACTCGATTAATGAATTAGGGAACATAATAGCCCTGTCCCACGGTACGAGTTCATTCCAAGAGCTCTCCCGAGTTTAAAAAAAATCAAATGCGTGGTAAGCACGGAGAATGAACGTAGCGGGTACGTCGGAGCTCGGGGACGATTCTTAGCGGCTCGTAATGCTAACGGCAGGTACTCGGGAAGACTCGCTAACGGCAGGTAAGCACGGGAAGACTCATGATAATTTTTCAACATGCGAATTGTTTACAACATTAGGGAGGTTATGTCCCACTGAGACCACATCAGGGGTATCCAGGAGAAAGGAGCCAAAGTGCAGAATATCATGGTACAACGGCAGAGAAAATTTTCAACATGTTGAAAAATGTCCACCATAAATCTCCGGGTTCGAATCAGGGCAAACTCGGGAGAGCTCTTGGAATGAACTCGTACAGTGGGACAGGGCTTTTATTTGTATTACTCAAGCCAAATTGATTATGTGATTTCAATTGGGAACTGGAGAACCATTTAACAGTTACTTAGGAAATTGAGAAGTAGAGGAAAAAAGCTGTCCGGAAAAACAGTTCATGGAGAATAAAAGGGTTTATTGTAACTTCCCCACAGTAATCAGACACCTTTGCCTCTTAAGAACACATCTCTGTAAGTTTCAACAGGAGAGTAATTGAAACTGACAAGTCAATGTTTCAATTGACATTTGTACAATGATACTCTGTTAAAAAACTGTGACATACAGCCTTTAGTATTTTTAGCTTATGGTAACAAAAACAATCTTATAGTAGCTATTAAAAATGTGCTTTATCCTGCAAGTTAAATAACTTGGTTATTTCAAATCTGAAACTCTCCAATTCCTATTCCTCTTTCCTCTTGTGCCACGATTTTCTGGAATAACTATTGTCGCATTATACCTGCATTGTTTTGTGTTGGTGAATTGTTTACAACATTAGGGAGGTTATGTCCCGCTGAGACCACATCAGGGGTATCCAAGACAAAGGAGCCAAAGTGCAGAATATCATGTTACAACGGCAGAGATAGTGCAGATTTAAAAAAAAATGCAAGAGCCACAATGCGGTTGGCTGGGGGTTGGAGGGTGGGGGGGTCAAGAATGCATCCATAGCTTCTGAAAGGTCCACTCAAGACTGCGAACCAGGAAATAAGCTGTCCTTGAATCTGGTGGTGCGTGCTTTCAAGCTTGCCCCCCCCCCCCCCCCCCCCCCCAGGGCAGAAGATGGAGTGACCGGGGTGCGAGTGGTCGTTGATGATGTTGGCTGCTCTCCCCAAGGGAGAAGGTTCAAGATAGAAAAAGATACAAGATGGATAGAAGATATGCTACTAAATTCACAGTGACGCAGCGTCAGAGACCCAGATTCGATCCTGACTACGGGTGCTGTCTGTACGGAGTTTGTACGTTCTCCCTGTGACCATGTGGGTTTTCTCCTGGATCTCCCGTTTCCTCCCACACTACAAAGTAGTACAGGTTTGAAGGGTGTGTGGCATCTGTAAATTGTCAATTGTCCCTCGTGTGTAGGATAGCAGTGTACAGGGTGATCTCTGGCCGGCATAGACTCGGTGGGCCGAAGGGCCTGTTTCCACACTGTATCCCCAAAGTCAATGGGTAAAGCAGGGCTGGGGGGTGGAGGTTCTGACTGCCATTGCACGTGGCTCCCCCTTTGTTCTCGGTGGCCCACCTCATTCTAGGTCCCTCCTCGCTCTCTGCGGCGCGGTTCCCATCCTCGACGGTGGCTCGGGGCCGATTCGGAACCTGCAGTGGACAAGCCCGCCTACCGGGCGAGGCCTCCTCCTGTCATCTGACCATGGCGGGCAAGGTGGGCCTGCTCACCGGGAGAGCCCTGGCCCATTGCTCACTGGGACAGCCCAGGCCCCTTGCTCACTGCGAGACCCCCGGCCCCCTCCTCACTGGGACAGCCCCGGCCTCCTGCTCATTGGGAGAGCCCCAACCCTCTGCATCTGGGAGTCCAAAAACAGGAGGCCTCAGGGAAATATAAAAAACCTGTCAACCATTTAAACTGGAGCTGAAGGGAAGGTCCTTTTTCCAGAGTTCTGCACGTGTTTGGGATTCCCGCACAGGGACTCCAGCCAACAATAACCCCCTAGCTCCCTCCCAAATTAATCAGCCAACAGGCCACAATAATACCCAGACCCACAAGTCAGCAGCACATTTTTTCTAAAGGCCATCAGCAACCTAGTCTGGAATTGATTTAAAACATTACCAGTCTATGACTCTTACAATTTCTTGTACAGTGTGCATACTTCATAAATGGTAAAGTCCACTTTGTTTATTTTAAATAAAAGATAGAAAGAGAGTGCTGGAGTAACTCAGTGTGTCTCAGGCAGCATCTCTGGAGAAAGCTGGGTGATGTTTCAGGTCAGGACCCTTCTTCAGCAGAAGAGCTGGAGGTGACAAAAGACCAGGACAAACTCGGGCCAGCCACAAATGTCCTCAGGCAGGGCAGACCCCCTGGTAGATCCATTGTTGGCTCGGGGAGGTGTGGTCTCAAGAGCAACACTGTGGAGAACTGTGCAACTGGTAAAATGACTAGGGAGGTGGAAGGGGCAAAGAGGGAGGGAGGGAAGGGGAATATGAGATAAAGTTACCTAAAATTGGAGAATTCACTGTTCATACCGCGGGGTTGTAAGCGACCCAAGTGAAATATGAGGTGCTGTTATGCATACGTGGTGCGTTAGGTTTTATTTTGCTTGCTTAGAGCCAGAATTATACAGCACAAAAACAGGCCCTTCGGCCCAACTCATCCATGCCGACCAAAATGCCCCAAGTTGGTCCCATTTGCCCCCATATCCCCCTAAACCTTTCCTATCCACGTCCCTGTCCAAGTGTCTTTTAAATGCTGTATTAGTAGCAGCCTTGACTACCCTCTCTGGCAGCTCGGTCCATACACCTGTGTGATAAAGTTCTCGTGGTGAATATCGTTTAAGGTCACTGCATTTGCAAGAACACCTGGGCGAAATACCAATTAAGACTGGCTTCAGGCAAATCACAGCTTACCGCCACCCAAGCAGTATTTATCGATCAGCCTTATCTCCCTCCGTAACACTGCTTCATCTTGAATTATTGTCCTTGCACCGTTAAATGTCTTAAAACGTCGTACATTATTAATAATGTACGGCTGATATACATGAGATGTTTATAATATGTTTGCTTCTAATAAAAATATTATTAAAAAAAAAAAAAAAGTTTTAGAGCTCACATTTATTCTTCTTATAGCGGAATGGGCTATGTAATAAACTCACCAGATACTGCACAAGCATCTCTGACGCGCTCCATATTACTCCATACTCAATTGTGTTGAAAAGCCTCAAGGCCGTGAGAAGCACTATACAAGTCTTTTGTTAATACAATTTAACGGAGGCAGTAAAATAATGAATTTGAAGGACAGGAATATTTGAAACCTTCCCTTCCCGAGCTTTGAACATTATTCTATGTACAGAACAGAGAACTGCACAGAAGATAGACACAAAAAGCTGGAGTAACTCAGCGGGACAGGCAGCATCTCTGTAGAGAAGGAATGGGTGGCATTTTAGGGTTGAAACCCTTCTTCAGACTGATGAGTTACTCCAGCTTCAGGTGGTAGACAAAAATGCTGGGGAAACTCAGCTGGTGAGGCAGCATCTATGGAGCGAAGGAAATAGGCAACGTTTCGGGTAATCACAGAGTGGGGGCAGGGAGTTTAAGCCAGCGTCTGCAGTTCCTTCCTACACATAGAACTGTACAACACAGACCATCTTTCGGACCACCACGTCTGTGTGACTAATCCCATCTTCCTGTGCATGGTCTTAGTTTAGAGATGCAGCGTGGAAACAGGCCCATCTGCCCACCAAGTCCACACCGATCACCCCATACACTATAGTTCTATCCCACACTCGAGGGATAATTTACACAAGCTGTTTCAACCCACAAACCCGTACGTCTTTGGAGTGTGGGAGGAAACGGGAGCACCCGGAGAAAACCCACGTGGTCGCAGGGAGAACGTGCAAACTCCGTACAGACAGCACCCGTAGTCAGGATTGAACCGGGGTCTCTGGCGCTGTGAGGCAGCAGCTCTACCGCTGTGTCACGATGGCACCTATCATTCTATTTCCTACCTGTTCATTTGTCTGTCAGAATGTCTCCTAAACATTGCTATTGCCATCACCTTCCACCGCCACTCCTGGCAGCTCGCTCAAGTTACCTGTCACTGAGTTAAAACAAACACTGACATAGAAATGTCCTTTAAATGTCCCCCTCTCATCTTTAACCTATGCCACGAGTCAGGAATGTTTAATTGTCATATGTACTGAAACGGAACTATTGCAGCAGCATAACGGGCCTGTAAACACAGGACTCAATAGATAATACAAAAAGCAAACAAAATAAGAAGTTCAATCAATAAAAACTCTTGTATTTGAGAATTCCACAAAGACTCTGATTACCAACCTTATTTGTGCATCTGATATTTTTATAAACAGTGGCACAGCTGGTAGAGCCGCTGCCCAAACAGTGCCACAGACCTTGGTTTGATCCTGTCGTCAGGGCTGTCTGTGTGGAGTTTGCACGTTCTCCCTGTGACCTCGTGGGTTTTCTCCGGGTGGTCCGGATTCCCTCCCACATCCCAAAGACGAGCGGACCTGTGGGTTAATTGGTTGCTGAAAGTTGCCCACAGTGTGTCGGGAGTGGATGAGATGTGGGATAGCATAGAACCAGTGTGAACGGGTGATCGCTGGTCAGCATGGACTCGGTGGGCCGAAGGGCCTGTTTCCTCGTTGTATCTTTAAACTAAACTAAACTTATTTCACGTATATCCTTTCAGCCCGCGATACTCCAAAGAACACAGTGCTAATTGTCCAACCGCTCCTTACATTAATATGGTTTTATCATCATGACGAATATTGACACAAAGTGCTGGTGTAACTCTACAAGTCAGGCAGCATCTCTGGAGTGGTAGATAGGTGATGTTGTGAGTCGGGACTCTTCTTCAGAATGATTGGAGAGTGTGCAGACGAGGTTCTCCAAAGCTGCTACATCTTTCCTGTAGTGAGGTGACTAGAACTGCACACTAGACTCCTCATGCGGTCAAAACACTCTATTGCCTCCACTGATGAAGACATAACCCTCAATGTGGGGGAAAGAACTGCAGATGCTGGTGTAAATTGAAGATGGGCACAAAATGCTGAAGTAACTCAGCGGGACAGGCAGCATCTCTGGAGAGAAGGAATGGGTGACGTTTCGGGTTGAAACCCTTCTTCAGACTGATGTCAAGGGAGAGGGAGGTACACAGATAAATAAGTGTACGGTGTGAAAACAGACAAAGGGAATGGAAATCAAGGAAAATGTAGAATAGATCATTGTTAGTTGGGAGAAGGTGACAACAAAGCAAACAGAGATAAAATGTAGTCAGAGGTGGGAGAACTGGGAGGGGGAGGGGATGGAGAGAGAGGGAAAGCAAGGGTTATTTGAAGTTAGAGAAGTCAATTTTCTCTAAATTTCCCTGTCCCGCTGAGTTACTCCAGCATGTTGTGCCTGTCTTCAACATGACCATCAATGTTCTGCTCACAGCATGCAAGAAACACTTTGTTAAACATTCTTTGCCAATGCAATGTTTTACCGATACACTTCCTAACTTGTTGGAACAATCACCATAATTACTGGAGAGAGACTCAACAATATTGGGACCCACCACACTTCATATTCTCACAGATCGCAATAGTGCCCCAGGTGATTTTGAACTCTGCTGCAAAAATAATGAAGAGAAACATTATCTTTCTGCCTTTGCTCCCCGATCCAAACTCAGCCAGATGACACTTTAAGCAAACTCTGCGTGCGATTTTCTTACAATCCGATGGCGCAGCGGTAGAGTTGCTGCCTCACAGCGCCAGAGACCCGAGTTCAATCCTGGCCACGGGTGCTGTCCGTACGGAGTGTGTGCGGTCTCCCCATGACCTGCAGCTTAGGTTTACAAGGTTAATTCCCGGGATGGCGGGACTGTCATATGTTGAGAGAATGGAGCAGCTGGGCTTGTACACTCTGGAGTTTAGAAGGATGAGGGGGATCTCATTGAAACATATAAGATTGTTAAGGGCTTGGACACGCTGGAGGCAGGAAACATGTTCCCGATGTTGGGGGAGTTCAGAACCAGGGGCCACAGTTTAAGAACTTAGCCACAGTAAGCCATTTAGAACGGAGACGAGGAAACATTTTTTCTCACAGAGAGTGGTGAGTCTGTGGAATTCTCTGCCTCAGAGGGCGGTGGAGGCAGGTTCTCTGGATGCTTTCAAGAGAGCTAGATAGGGCTCTTAAAAATAGCGGAGTCAGGGGATATGGGGAGAAGACAGAAACGGGATACTGATTGGGGATGATCAGCCATGATCACATTGAATGGCGGTGCTGTCTCGAAGGGCCGAATGGCCTACTCCTGCACCTATTGTCTGTTGTCTGTTGACCTGCGTGGGTTTTCTCCGGGATCTCCAGCTTCCTCCCACACTCCAAAGACGTACAGGTTTGAAGTTAATTGTCTTTGATAAAATTGTAAATTCTCCCAAGTGTGTAGGATAGTGTTAGCGTGCGGGGATCACTGGTCGGCGTGGACTCGGTGGGCCGAAGGGCCTGTTTCCTCGTTGTATCTCTAGACTAAACTAAACTAAAGCCAGACCCGCTGCTGCAGGTGATGTTTGTTAATCATTAATCCCAATACCAAAAGAAAATATAATGTAAATATGGAGAAAGGAAATACTTCATCTGGCTTTCTTTTCTCACACTGCTGGAGAACATAGGCTCAGTGACTTAAGAGTTCTTTAGAAATAAGTCATAGTGCTCTAAAGGCGTTTATATATTTTTAAATCACTGTATCAAATTTCCTGGTTGAAACTAATCTGCAAGCAGCACTTGGGAATAAAGTTCCTCAGAACTTCCCAAATATTATTCTGCAGTACAATAGGGCTTGAATATTTGCCCCCAAGTAAATTTGTACAAGCTGATTTACATTGAAATATTAATCCGCAAATGTCCTTTATAAGTTACACTATGGAATTCATTGCCGCAGATGGCTGTAGAGGCCACGTCATTGGGTGTGTTTAAAGCAGAGATAGATAGATTCTTGATTAGTACGGGTGTCAGGGATTATGGGGAGAAGGCAGTAGAATGGGGTTGAGAGGGAGAGATAGATCAGCCATGATTGAATGGTGGAGTAGACTCGATGGGCTGAATGGCCTAATTCTGCTCCTGTGGCTTACGAGCCACACCACTCCCAAGTTACAAACTCAGAAACACAACTAATACAAGGAACACAAAACAGTACAGCACAAGAACCGCAATGTCCGTGACAAAAACACAATGTCAGGTTAAATTAATCTCCTCTGCCTGCACGTGATCCATATACATAACCGACCTAAAAGCCTCTTAAATGCTACCACTGAATCTAATTCCACATTCCAGGCACACACCACCCTCTGTGTAAAAATGCCCCACACATCTCCTTTAAACTTTGGCTCCCTCATATTAAAGTCATGTCATCTGGTATTAGATATTTCCATCCAGGAGAAAAGACTCCCAATGTCTACTCTATCTATGCCTCTCATAATTTTGCGTACTTCTCTCAGGATTCCCCTCAGCCTCCGACGATCCAGGGAAAACAATCCCAAGTTTATCCAATCTCTTCCTGTAGCTAATACCCTGCAAATCAGGCAGCATTGTGGTAAACTGTAGATTAGTGCAACTCATATTATGTCATGCTTCTGTAGTTACGCCCACTAGCTTTTCAGTTATCACCGCTTGCTGAATTCCCTTAGTGCAAGTGGAATGTGCAAGTGTGAAGTCGTGCTTAATAAAGTGTAGTTAATAAAGTCTTTGGATCTCTATCTTGGTGTAAGGCTTCTGTTATTGATGGTCATACTCAACATGGTGTCAGAAGTGGGATTCGAACCCACGCCTCCAATCAGAGACCACCAGCCTTCTCTGAACCCTCTCCAAAGCCCCTGCATCCATCGTGTACCGGGGCGACTGGAACTGCTTGCGGCAGTGCGGTGCCTGAAACAGTTCACACACTTGGCAAATGCCAGAGAAATCAAGTTTCTTCTCCTTTCAGAAGAGAGACACAAAAAGCTGGAATTCCTCAGCGGGACAAGCAGCATCTCTGGAGAGAAGGAATGGGTGACGTTTCAGGTCGTGACCCAACACTTCTTCCCCTTTCATCTGTTTGTGGATGGGGCTAAATTTGACACGGACTTAGGTTTTCGTTGCAGATGATTTTAGTCTTCCCGAATGCAAAGGCGAGTTTAGCTCAAGAGGAGGACCCTCCACTTCCCTCCCCTCTACTTTCATTCTGAAGAAGGCTCGCGACCAGAAATATCACCCATCCTTTTTCTCCAGAGATGCCGCTTGACCCACTGAGTTACTCCAGTACTTTGTCTCTCAAGTTTATTTTGGATTAGTTTAGAGATTCAGTTGAAACAGGCTCTTCAGCCCACCAGTAATCACCCGTAGTCTTAAGAAGGGTCTCGACCTGTGACGTCACCCATCCCTTCTCTCCAGATGCTGCCTGCCCTGCTGAGTTATTCCAGCATTTTGTGTCTATCTTTGTTTAAACCAGCATCTGCAGTTCTTTCGTACACAGTAATCATCCATACACTAGTTCTATCAAACACAATAGGGACAATTACAGAAGCCAATTAACCTACAAACCTGCACGTCCTTGGAGTGTGGGAGCAAACTCAAACGGTCACAGGGAGAACGTGCAAACTCCGTAAAGACAGCACCCTTGGTCAGGATCGAATCTGGGTCTCTGACATCGTAAAGGGCCTGTCCCACTTAGGCGATTTTTTAGGTGACTACAGGTGACTAGGTTGTCGCCACATGGTCACCGGGGTGTCGCCTGTATGGTCGTGAGTCGTCTCCTCAGTTGCCCAAAGAGTCGTAGCGTTTTTCTGGTCTCCGCTGGATTTTCAACGTTCAAAAGTGTTCAGCGGCAGCCGGCAACAGTGGGTTTGACGCCAATGAGCGTAGCTTGACTTCTCCAGAGGTAGGTGCTGTCGTAGGTTGTCGCCGGTGCTGACTGCGGTGAATTCCATTGGCGACTACCTACATCAACCTACATCAACCAGCGACGGGTACCGGCGACTGAATTGTCTTCAGTTGTCGCCTGACAGGGTCGTAGCTTGTCGCGGGTGGGCGCAGGTTGACTTTGGTTGTCGTAGGTTGTCACCTGTGTGGCGGTAGGTTGTCGTAGGTGTGGTCGTAGGTGGACGTCCTAATGGGTCGCCGGTTGTCGGTAGCTTGCCGTGGCTGGACGTTGACTAGGTGGTAGGTTGTTGTAGGCATTGTCGTGGGGGGGGGTGGGGTCCAGTCATCGGTTTTTCGGCGACCTGCTACGACTATGACAGTTTCCGGCAGTCGCCTTAAAAATCGCCTAAGTGGGTCAGGCGACCTGATCCGCTAGTTCATGGTTGACGCAAGGTCCTAGGTCTTTGTAAATCTCCTTCATGCTCGAGAGTAGTCCCCGCGTACTCGAGGCCTCAGCTAGGTCGCGGCGTATTTTTCAACAAGCTGAAAAATGCCCGCGAGTAAAAAAAGGCCGCCATGGAAAAAAATCGATACTTCTTTTACTCGTAGGTTTAGTCGAAGTAGGTTTTAGTAGGTCGGCATGTTAGTCGTATGTAATTGAGGGTAGTCGAAGGTAGTCGAAGCTAGTCAAAGCTATTCTTCTACATAGTCGAAGGAGGTCTGCAACATGATATTTTTTCAAACTCTCCTAAACTCACCAATTATGTCGCCACAGTGGGACAGCCCATTTAAGGCAGCAACTCTACTGCTGTAAAGGTGGACCTGCGTTTAACCTGCTTGTGAAGGGACACATTAGACATACATACACACTAGTCCTTCGGGATTGCAGGGGGAGGCAGAGGCCCTCTTCATGTGACAGCCCCCAGTCCACTCACAAATATAAGGTTCTGTATCTTGGAATTATATATATTTTAACTCAAATCGCAGGAAGCTGAGGGGTGATCTCATGTCTAAAATCATGAGGAGAATAGAGAGAGTGAATGCACAGAGTCTTTTACCAACGGTCGGGGAATCAAGAACCAGAGGATATAGGTTGAAGGTGAGAGGTTCAGATTTATTATGAACCTGAGGGGGCGACATTTTCACACAAAGGGTGGTGGGTGTATGGAACGAGCTGCCAGAGGAAGTAGGTCGAGGCTGGGACTATAAAGGGCCTGTCCCACTTGGCTGTCATTTGCGCGTCACGTCACGCACCATGCGCTCATTACGTGCGTGTCATGACACGCGCTTTGTGCGTCGTGACGGGTAAATGATGACGCGTAAATTACGCGCAAATGACGGCTAAGTGGGACAGGCCCTTAACAGCATTCAAACGACAACTGGATAGGTACCTAGATAGGACAGGTTTGGAGGGATATGGGCCAAACGCAAGCAGGTGGGACTAGTGTAGCTGGGGCATGTTGGTCAGTGTGGGCCACTTTCCCCGCTGTTTGACTATGACTCCAACACACCGCAGAAACACCAGGAGGATATTCCTGCTCCACAAATGGAGGGGTTGTTGCGGAACAAAGGAGATCTGTTGTCTTCATTGGTGGTCAAATGGAACTGACAGCAGCTGAACGGAGCAAAATGCTTGGATTTATCACACTGAGATCTTCAGATGCCTTACTGAGTAAAATCATGTTTCAATATCACGAGGCAAATAGACAGGGTGAATGCCCTTTTATCCAAGGAAGGGGAATCACAACCCAGTGGACACAAGTTTAAAGTGAGAGGAGCAAGATTTAATAGGAACCAGAGGGGCAATTTTTCACACAAAGGGTGGTGGGTGTATGGAACGAGCTGCCAGAGGAGGTAGTTGGGACAGGGACTATAACAGCATTTAAACAACACCTGGACAAGTACATGGATAGGACAGGTTTGGAGCGATATGGGCCAAATGCAGGCGTGGGACCAGTATATCTGTGGCATCTTGATTGGTACGAATGGGGTTGGGCCAAAGAGTCTGTTTCCATGCTGTACGACTGTGAACCAGAATGGTGAACATTAGAAAACTAATGCAGCATCTTCTAAACAAAATAATCTTGCACTGAATCACCAGAAGTGGTTTGGATGGCCTCAGGCTGGAATTGTCATTGTTTACATTGACTAGAGAGGGTAGGTGGGGAATCCAGGTGCTTTCCAAGGACTAGTCCCTCACAACAAACTCTGCCTGCCTTGCACCAGTTGCAATGCTCCAGTGAATGCACACGTTCCCCAGGAAATTTGGGTGTAACGTTGCCATGGGAGCAGGACATTTGGCTCCGGTTTTCTCCGCCTACTCCACTTTCCTCCCACATTGCAAACACGTACAAACTTGTAGGCCAATCGTCTTTGGTTAAAAATTGTAAATTGTAAAAATTGTGAATTGTCCCGAGTGAGTGTGGGATAGAACTAGTTTACGGGGATCGCTGGTCGGCGTGGACTCGGTGGGCCGAAGGGCCTGTTTCTGCGCTGTATTTCTAAAGTCTCAAGTCAAGACATGGCAGGGTAACAGACCCTTACGACCGAAGACCGCAGACCAGCTGGCTGGAGTCTTTACGAGGATTTTCAACCAGTCTCTGGCCCAGTCCACTGTCCCACCCTGTCTGAAGTCCTCCACCATAGTCCCCTTGCCCAAAAAACACCACGTCTCCAGCCTCAACGACTACCGGCCAGTCGCACTCACACCAGTGGTGATGAAGTGTTTTGAAAAACTGGTCCGGGGTCACATCAGATCATTCCTGCCCCGAAGCTTTGACCCCCATCAGTTTGCGTATAGAGCGAACAGATCCACAGAGGGCGCTGTAGCCACAGCCCTCCATGCTACACTGTCCCACCTGGAGCAGCGGGGGAGCTACGTGCGGATGCTCTTTGTGGACTACAGGTCTGCTTTTAACACCATTCTTCCCCACAAACTGGTGGACAAACTGGGGGACCTCGGACTTCCACACTCCACCTGCATGTGGATAAATAGCTTCCTGTCGGGTCACAGCCAGAGAGTCAGAGTGGGCAATCACACATCCACGGCCCTCAGCCTCAGTACCGGCTCTCCACAGGGCTGCGTGCTGAGCCCCCTGCTTTACACCATCTACACATATGACTGCAACCCCGCCCACCACAGTAACACCATTGTCAAATTCGCGGATGACACCACGGTGGTGGGGCTCATCTCTGGGGGGAATGAGTACACCTACAGGGATGAGGTGGAGCAGCTGACAGTGTGGTGTGGAGAGAATAACCTGCTCCTCAACACCTCAAAGACTAAGGAGCTCATAATAGACTACAGGAAGAAGAAAACGGACATTACACCATTAATCATCAGAGGGGACTGTGTGGAGAGGGTGGCGGATTTCCGCTTCCTGGGAATCCACATTGAGGAGGACCTGACATGGAGCGTGAACACCTCTGCGCTGCTGAAAAAGGTCCAGCAGAAACTGCACTTCCTGAGGGTGCTCAGGAAGAACAACATCACCCAGAGACTGCTGCTGTCCTTTTATCGGTGCTCCATAGAGAGCATCCTAACATACTGTGTATGCGTGTGGTACACCAGCTGCACAGCGGCTAAGAGGAAAGCGCTCCAGAGGGCTATTGACAACGCCCAGAAGATTGTCGGCTGCCCTCTCCTCACCTTGGAGGACCTACACAGTTCCCATTGTCTCAAGAAATCCCAGAACATTATAAAGGACATTTCCCACCCCGGACACTCCCTGTTTGAACTGTTGCCGTCAGGCAGGCGGTACAGATCAATGAGGACAAGGACAAACAGACTCAAAAACAGTTTTTATCCCACAGCAATAACTACACTTAATATAGCCACCAAATGAGCGCAGGTGCGCTACATACCAAAGGGATTGTGCAATCGACAGAAGAATGTATGGTTGTGTGTTTATGCTTGGTTTTTTCATGTTATTTATTTTAGTTGTTAATTTTAGATATTTCTCTTTTACGTATCGTTAGCTTTTAGATAATGTGTGAATGGTGCACTGACTGGTTGGCATTTTTAATTTTGTTGTACATGTTTACATGTTATAATGACAATAAAGAACAATTTCAATTTTCAATTTCAAGAAGACAGACACGAAACGCTGGAGTAACTCAGCGGGGCAGGAAGCAACTCTGGAGAGAAGGAATGGGTGATGTTCTGGGTCGCGACCCCTTATGACCACTGGGTCCATGGAACAGCAAGCTCCCATTTCGACATTAATTATACCCTAACCCATTCTATTCTCCCCACATTCCCATCAACTTCCACAAGCCTCTATCACTCATCTACGAGCGGATAGAAAGAACGCCTCAGCTCAGAACCTCGTCAATTCCATCCTGTCAAGGGCCCTCGGGATAGTTCACGTTTCAATAAACCAGCCCACCTGCCGACAATCCTTTCTGACAGAATTAGTCCCAAACCATCTCCAATGTAGGTACATCACGCCTGAAGTAAGAAGATCAAAGCTGTGCGCAGTCTGGCCGACACGGAGAGGAGCCGGCAGCGCGAGCGGTGCGGCGGTTGATGACGGCGCCGACCGACGCACGAGGATGGACACGTGGAAGT
The DNA here is from genome assembly GCF_010909765.2 of Amblyraja radiata. Classification (NCBI taxonomy): domain Eukaryota; kingdom Metazoa; phylum Chordata; class Chondrichthyes; order Rajiformes; family Rajidae; genus Amblyraja; species Amblyraja radiata. The sequence goes on from NC_045987.1 coordinate 25,723,009, forward strand.
GAGGACACTGCTGCCGGGGGGGGGGGGGGGGGGGGGAGGGACCAAGGAGGACCCGGCAGGAGGGGACCCCCAGCAGGAGGGGACCCCCGTTAGGGAGGGGAAAGAACAACGGGGAACCTGGCGCGCGGGATGGGGGGGGTGGAGGGATTTGTAACGATACAAGTGCCCTTTATGGGCGACTATTGGCATACCTTGGCACGGTGAGCAAGCAAAGTGTTTCACTCTGACGTGTCACATGTGACAATAACGTGTTCAATTCAATACAATCTCGGCGGCCACTGATGAGGTGGGAGGGGAAAGACTGAGAAGCAATTTGTTCACATAAAGGGCAGTGAGTATATGGAATAAGCTGCTAGACGTGGTAGGGGAGGCTATGACTAAGGTTTAAAATATATTTGGACAGGAATGTTTTAGAGGTTGTGGGCCAAACAGAGGAACACGAGGTCAGAAACTTGCATTGCGTAACAAATCAGATCATAGAACAGGCCGGTTGGCCCACAATGTCTGTTCTAAACATGAAGCCACAACCTACTCTTATCTGCCTGAACATAGTCCATTTCCCTCCTAGGCAGCATAGTGGCGCAGTGGGTAGAGCTGCTGCCTCACTGAGCTAGAGACCTGGGTTCGATCCTGACAACAGGCGTGGTCCGTGTGGAGTTTGCACGCTCTTCCTGTGACCACGTGGGTTTCCTCTGGGTGCTCCGGTTTCCTCCCACATCCCAAGGACATGCAGCTTTGCAGGTTAATTGGTCTCTGTAAATTGCCCAGCGGATGCCAAAGTGGGATAACTTAGTAGTGCATACGGGTGGCAGGGACTCGGTCGGCTGAAGGACTCTTCTCCACGCTGCATCTCCAAACCAAACATTCCCCGCATAATCCACGTTCCAAACAAAAAAGTCTCTTAAACGCCAGCCACTATTGTATCTGCCTTCACCGCCACCACATTCCAGGCACTCACCATCCTCTGTGTAAAACAAATTGCCAGGCACATCTCCTTTAAACTCCCCCCCCCCCCCCTCTCATCTTAAACCAATGCCCTCTAGTACAATAAACCCTCATTCTAACAGACCTCAACTTTGTCCGTTATCGCTGCTTGTCTGCTGTAACCCAGTAACCAAGTATCACTGCACTCGTGGTACAAACAAAGAACTGCAGATGCCGGTTAATACTCTAAAGGGCACAAAGTGCTGAAGTAACTCAGTGGGTCAGGCAGCATCTCTGGAGAACACGGATGAATGACGTTTCGGGTCGGAACCCTTCTTCAGACTCTCGATCTGGGACTGGGCCTGAAATCCAGGAGAGTTATGCCATAGGTGATAGGAGTAGAATCAGGCCATTCGGCCCATCAAGTCTACTTCATAGCTGATCTATCTCTCCCTCCCAACCCCTTTCCCCTGCCTTCTCCTGACGGCTCCGGCCTGCAGGTGGCCCGGGGAGAGGTGAGGATTGGTGGAGTCGATGGTCATGGCCCCGGGGGGGGAGGATTGCAGGTGAGGGTGGGCGGTGGCGGTGGAGGCAGCGGCAGGCATGGCCTGCAAGAGATCAGTGAAGCTGTGTGGGCCGGCGGTGATGACAGTAGGCCTAGCGGGGAGCGGGTGGGGACCAGGGATGGCGGTTAAGGTCAGTAGATCCATCCGTTATAAAGAGGTCTATAATAACGAGAGTTTACTGGATTTGAAGATAGACACTCAGCGGGACAGGCAGCATCTCTGGGGAGAAGGAATGGGTGACGTTTCAGGTTGAGACCCTTCTCCAGAGTCAGGAGAGAGAGAGACACACACAGCTACAGGGAAGGGGCAGATGTTAAAATGAGACATCAAAAGAGATGAAGCTCAACAAAAATGTAGAATAGATCATTGTTAGCTAGGAGAAGGTGACAACGAAGCAAACAGAGATAACATTTAATCAGGGGGACAGTCAGGCTGGTGGGAGAACTAGGAAGGGGGAGGAGATGGAAAGAGAGGGAAAGCAAGGGTTACTTGACGTTAGAGAAGTCAATGTTCATACTGCTGGGGTGTAAGCTGCCCAAGTGCAATATGAGGTGCTATTCCTCCAATTTCCTCCATACCCTAACTCTGACAATGGAGGAGGCCCAGGACAGAAAGGTCAGTGTGGGAATGGGAGGGGGAGTTAAAGTGTTGAGCAACCGGGAGATCAGGCAGGTTTAGGCGGCTGAGCGGAGGTGTTCAACAAAATGATCGCCGAGTCTGCGTTTGGTCTCGCCGATATACAGGAGTTGAGACCTGGAACAGCGGATACAGTAGATGAGGTTGGAGGAGGTGCAAGTGAACCTCTGCCTCACCTGGAAAGACTGTCGGGGTCCCTGGACAGAGTCAAAGGAGGAGGTATAACGACAGGTGTTGCATCTCCTGCGGTTGCAGGTGAAAGTACCAGGGGAGGGGGTGGTTTGGGTGGGAAGGGATGAGTTGACCAGGGAGTTACGGAGGGAACGGTCTCTGTGGAAAGCGGAAAGGGGTGTAGATGGGAAAATGTGGCTAGTGGTGGGATCCCGATGGAGGTGACGGAAATGTCGGAGGATTATGTGTTGTATGCGACGGCTGATGGAGTGAAAGGTGAGGTCAAGGGGGACTCTGTCTCTGTCTGTTGCGACTAGGGGGAGTGGGAGCAAGGTGGAGCTGCACGGTACCGAGTTGACACGAGTGAGGTTCTCATTTATAATGGAAAAGGGAAACCCCCGTTCCCTAAAGAATGAGGACATCTCCGATGACCTGGTATGGAAAACCTCATCCTGGGCGCAGATGCGGCGTAGTCGGAGGAATTGGGAGCAGGGGATAGAGTCTTTGCAGGAAGCAAGGTGGGAAGAAGTGTAGTCAAGATAGTTGTGGGACTCAGTGGGTTTATAATTGACGTTAGTCAATAGTCTATCTCCTGTGATGGAGATGGTGAGATCTAGAAACGGCAGGGAGATGTCGGAGATGGTCCAGGTGCATTTGAGTGCAGGATGGAATTTAGTCGTGAAGTTGATGAAGTCAGTGAGTTCTGCATGGGTGCAGGAGGTAGCACTGATGCAGCCGTCAATGTAGCAGAGATAGAGTTCGGGGATAGGGGCCAGTGTACACCTGGAACAGGGATTGTTCAACGTACCCTACAAAGAGGCAGGCATAGCTGGGGCCCATGTGGGTGCCCATAGCTACACCTTGGACTTGGAGAAGTGGGAGGAGTCAAAGGAGAAGTTGTTATCATTTCCTTATCGCAGTGACGCTCAGTCTGAAGAAGGGTCTCGACCCAAAATATCACCCATTCCTTTTCTCCAGAGATGCTGCCCGACCCGCTGAGATACAGCAGCATTATGTGTCGAACTTCAGTGTAAACCAGCAGCATAGATTGTTATAATGGACAGAAACATCACCCATTCCTTCTCTCCAGAGATGCTGCCCGACCCGCTGAGATATCCCAGCATTTCGTCTCTAAACCGTCTATTCCAGCGATGATCAGTCCCCGCCCTCCACAGATGTCACAAGACCCAGCTCACCCGGACTGTGCCTTGAAACCGGCCCGGTGTAGCTGTCAGCGCCGCTGCTAAATACACAGAGCGCAGGAAATTCTGGTGCAAGGGCAGTGACCTCAACAGGAGTCGTTTCACCTGAGAAATGATGTTCCATTTGTAACTCAGACTCCAAGCGCTTGTTATGCGCCGCTCATTTGGCAGCTCGGGAAACCTCCTTAGGCGATGCATTAGCGAGGTGCGGGAAGCTTTGTCATGGACCATGCGGGAGAGACAGGGACAGGGACAGGGACAGGGACAGGGACAGGGACAGGGACAGGGACAGGGACAGGGACAGGGACAGGGACAGGGACAGGGACAGGGACAGGGACAGGGACAGGGACAGGGACAGGGACAGGGACAGGGACAGGGACAGGGACAGGGACAGGGCGCTCAGTGAAGGAGCAGCCCTTTCTTCCCGTCACTTTGAGAGCCGGTGCTGGAATATTAATGTCACGTTGCTGCCATATACGCGCAGCTTGCTTTAATCATTACAGTTTAATGGCACCTAGTTCTACCTGTGCAAGGTGGGACGGGGTGAACACGCTCCGTTGAGACGGTTTAAAGGCAGGGTTCGGCGGCGTGGGAAGGTGCATCAGACGGTGGTTTCAGGGCGCTTGTGAGACCCGGGGAAGGGGCGGTGTGGCCAGGCTGTGGGCGATCTGATTGCGGGGACTGCACCTATCCTTGTGCAGAGCGCAGCGAGCCGCAGTTATGATCGAAGTTTGTCGGGACCAGGCTAATCTCGCTGCCCGAGCAAAGAACACCAGCCCGTGCTCAGGAGACGCAGTGAGTTCCTCCTTGTAAAGCCGGCTCATTCCGGCTACTCAGCGGGACAGGCAGCATCTTCGTATAGTTCAGTTTAGAGACACAGCGTGCAAACAGGCCCTTCGGCCCACCGAGTCCGCACTGGCCAGCGCTAGCACTATCAATAAATATATATATATATACACACACATATATATATATATATACACACACACACATACATATACACACACACATACATATACACACACACATATACACACATATACACACACACACACATATATATATATACACATATATATATACTATGTTCATAACGAATATATATATTTATATTTGTTATGCATATAGATATCTGTGGTGTGGGTGGCATGGACAGGCGACGTCTCGGCTGGGGCCCTGAATCAGTCTGAAGAAGAGTCTCGACCCGAAACGTCGCCTGTCCGTTCCCTCCACAGACGCTGCCTGACCCGTTGAGTTCCTCCAGCACTTTGTGTTTCGCTCAATATGCCAGCATCTGCAGTTTCTTGTGTCTCCATTATCGGGTCTATAGGCCGGCAGACCACGCCGCGGTAATTAATATCCATCAGTCGGCGTTTGTCAAAACACATCAGTAATATTGTGGTGAACATATAAAGAGAACAACGAGATAAAGGCAAATGCAATAAAACCTCACCCCCTGAATCACCCAGCGAGTCGGGCAGCTTCTGTGGAGAGTGAATCAGTTCACGTTTTCCATCCAAGACCCTCGCCTGAACTTGAAAGTCCAAAGGAAAGTTTTTCACTTGAAACGCTAAACTCTGCTGCATTCTTCCACAGACGTTGCCCGGCTCGCTGAGTAGTTGCAGCATTTCCCTCCATTGTGGAACAGTACAGCACAAGAACCGGCCCTTCGGCCCACAATGTCCGTGCTGAAGCCAAGTTCAACTGATCTCCATGTGCAGGAAGGAACTGCAGATGCTGGTTTACGCAGAAGATAGACACAAACTGATGGAGTAACTCAGCGGGTCATGGCTACACAATCCATATCTCTCCGTTCCCTGGCCTATCCACCATGGTGTCCGAAATAATAATTGTAAAGCAGTTACCGCTTTCAATGCACCGAGTGCTACTCCATCTAAGTACCACGGTGCCACACACTGGTATCATCACTCACTGTTGCCACAAGCTGAGGAGACCAGGCAGGGGCATTGCCACCTAGCACATGGCAAGACAGGCTAGCCCTGGTGTGTGTGTGTGTGTGCGCGTTCGTGTCCCTGTATGTATGTGTGTGTGTGTGTGTGTGTGTGTGTGTGTGTGTGTGTGTGTGTGTGTGTGTGTATGTGTGTCCCTGTGTGCGTGTGTGTGTCCGTGTATGTGTGTCCCTGTATGTGTGTGTGTGTATGTGTCCCTGTGTGCGTGTGTCCCTGTGTGTGTGTGTCTGTATGTGTGTGTGTCCGTGTATGCATATGTGTGTGTCTGTATGTGTGTGTATCTGTATGCATATGTGTATGTGTGTCCCTTTATGTGTGTGTGTGTCTGTATGCATATGTGTATGTGTGTGTGTGTGTCCCTGTGTGCGTGTGTGTCCCTGTGTGTGTGTGTGTCCCTGTGTGTGTGTGTGTGTCTGTATGTGTGTGTGTCCGTGTATGCATATGTGTATGTGTGTGTCTGTATGCATATGTGTATGTGTGTCCCTTTATGTGTGTGTGTGTCTGTATGCATATGTGTATGTGTGTCCCTGTGTGCGTGTGTATGTCTGTATGCATACGTGCCGAAGATAGACACAAAATGCTGGAGTAACTCAGCGGGACAGGCAGCATCTCTGGAGAGAAGGAATGGGTGACGTTTCGGGTCGAGACCCTTCTTCAGACTGAGATTCGGGGAGAGGGAGACGCGTGTGTGTGTCCATAGCCCTAATGAAGACCTTGTTACTGGACAGCGAGCCAACGGTTCACACAGAATATAAACAACTTATTCGAACTTAATTTCGCGTTGGGTAGCATGAAATGATCGCTCTCAGCACAGACTCCCGCCTCCCTGTGATATCCGATGTCACAACATGAAACATTCAGAGCAGAGCTCCAAAATACAGCCCGCCCCCCTAAATACAGCCCGCCCGCCCGCCCGCCCGCCCAGCTGCCTAGTGGTGAGAGAAAAGCGGAGCCCGGGCGGGATGATGGGGAACAGAGCAGTAAAACAGAGCAGGAACATCTCCGGGCAACATTGACAGCGAGTACCTACACACACACACACACACGGGAGTCCTGTTCCCTTTACCTTTGTATCTCGAAGCTGCATCCTTTTCGCAAGAAGGATGCCCTCTTTCGCATTTTCGATGTCTCCGACCCTCTGTTTCCGCAAGGTGAATTTCAATAAAGCAGCGACGTAAAACTCACAGACACTGCATGGGTGAAGTGGACTGGCAGCCCGCTGCGGCTCCCTCTCCCCCCTCTCTCCCTCCTCCTCCTCCCTCTCTCTCTCTATCCCTTTCTCTCTCCCTCTCTCCTTTTCCCTCCCTCTCCCGTTCTCACTCTCTCTCGCTCTCTCTATCCCTTTCTCTCTCCCTCTTCTGTCTCTCCTTTTCCCCTTCTCACTCTCCCTTTCTCTCTCTCTCTCCCTTTCCCTCCTCCCTTTCTCTCTTTCTCTCTCTCTTTCTCTCCCTTTCTCTCTCTCTCTCTCTCCCTCTCCCAACCCCCCTTTCTCTCTCCCTCTCCCTTTCTAGCCCTCCATTTCTCTCCCCCTCTTTCTCTCCCTCTCGCTCCCTCTCTCTCTCCCTCTCCCTCCCTCTCTCTCTGTACAAAGACACTCCCCGCTCCACTCGGAGTCACAGCCGGACAAAATCACAATGAGTAGTATTTCCTATGCTCCGCCGCCAGTGCGGTTGCCGGCAAGATGGTGAAGCTGAGAGGGGGACACAGTATATAAGTCAGTCACAAGAGCCGGCCAAGAGCTGCAGATATCCACACGCTCTTCTGGGTCCTAGCGCCGCGTCCGAAATAAAAACCCAATCTCAAAAAACCCAACCCTTTCTTTCGTCAGAATTCACCTCCGCAAAGCACCGCTTTGAATAATACCAAAAACTGGGCTGGGTGGAGTAATCTGGACCGATGCCCATTGATTCGATGATAGAAACAAGGAGCTGCAGATGCCGTTTACAAAAAAAAGTGCTGGAGTCACTCAGCGGGACAGGCAGCATCTGTGGAGAAAAGGAATGGGTGACTTTTCCAGTGGAGACCCTTCTTCACACTGAGAGTCAGGGGAAAGGGAAACTAGAGGTATGAAAAGATTCAGAACAAATCAGAGCCGGCACAAATGGCCAAGGAAAGGCAGAGCCCACAATGGTCCATTGTTGGCTGTGGAAGAGGTGATAACCAATGGATATATGGATGTGAACAGTGGAACTAGCAGGACTATTACGGTGGGAGAGGGGTGGGGAGAGAGGGAATGCAGAGGTCACTTAAACTGCAGATGCCGGATTACAAAAAAAAGACACAAAGTGCTGGAGTAACAGCGAATTGGGCCTCATCTTTGGAAAATATGGATTGGTGACATTTAAGGGCCTGTCCCACGAGCATGCGACTGCATGCGGCAAGCGCGACCAAACCGGAAGTGGGGGACGCGCGGAGGTCGAGTGATCCCGTACGAGTTGACATGAAGTTCGATCGAAGTCCGCGGGAAGTTCGCACTAGGTGTACGCCGTCAAGACGCTGCGTATGGGGTTGAGACGCTGCGTACGGCGTCGAGGCGGTGCGTACGGCATTAATGCGGCTGCAGGCCGGCAGGCCGTTGCCGCGCGGAATTCTTGAACAGTGTCAGTTTTTCGGAGCCCCGTGCGATGTCGGGACCAGCTCCGCACAACTCCATACGGCTCCAGTGATCGAAGTGGGACCAGCCCCACAAGGCCGTACGGCTCAAGCGACCACGTTAGGTCGCGCTTGCCGTGCTCGTGGGACAGGCCCTTTAGGGTTGGTAACATTTTTTAGACTGTTAGGGTGGGGGGGGGGGGGGGGGGGGGGGGGTAGGCTGGAAGGGAGAAGTGGGCAGAACAAAGCCTGGCAGGTCATGGGTAGGTACTGGTGAGGATTTTTTTGATAGGCAGGTGGTACGACAAAACTATTCTTTTATTGATTGATTGAAAGATATAGCATGGAAACAGGCCATTCGGCCCACTGTGTCCACACTGACCATTAATCGCCCGTTCACACTAGTTCTAATGTTATCCCACTTTCTCATCCACTCCCTACACACTAGGGGGCATTTATAGAGACCAATTAACTGACAAACACAGAGAGTTGTGAGTCTGTGGAATTCTCTGCCTCAGAGGGCGGTGGTGGCTGGTTTTCTGGATACTTTCAAGAGAGAGCTAGATCGGGCTCTTAAAGATAGTGGAGTCAGGGGATATGGGGAGAAGGCAGGAACAGGGTACTGATTGGGGGGCGATCAGCCATGATCACACTGAATGGCGGTGCTGGCTCGAAGGGCCGAATGGCCTACTCCTGCACCTATTGTCTATTGTCTAAACCCGCACATCTTTGGCATGTGGGAGGAAACTTTCCACGTTTGTTTTATCTGTGGTGAATAGCTCACCTCACACCCATTTTTGAACAAGGGTTTGAAATTGCAATTTTCCAGCTTCCTGGCACCATCCTTGAATCTATGGATGTCGGGAAGATTATCCCAGAGCTTCTGCAATTCCCTCCCTTCCCCATCATAAGGTGTGTACATGAATACTAGGCTGTTTACATCTTTTGAGTGGAGCTATGTTGAGAGATACAGCATGGAAACAGGCTCTTCGGCCCACCGAGTCCACGCCGCACTAGTTCCATGTTATCCCATTTTCTCATCCACTCCCTGCACACTAGGGGGCAACTCACAGAGGGCCAATTAACCTACAAACCCGCACGTCTTTGGGATGTGGAAGGAAACCGGAGCACCCGGAGGAAACCCACGTGGTCACAGGGAGAACGTGCAAACTCAACACAGACAGCACCCAAGGTCAGAAATGAACCTGGTCTCTGATGCTGTGAGGCAGCAGCTCCACCAGCAAGTATTCCTTACCCAACAAATAAATATTTGAGCATCCTCATAGCTGGGGTTGGTGGGTACAAATTGTTGGCTGTGCTTCCTTATGTTTTATGTTTAAGTTTATTTATTATCATGTGTATCAGGGAAAAGCTTTGTTTTGCATGCTATCCAATCAAATCAGATAATACTTTATCGACAGTAAATTCAATCCAGTCAAACTCGTCCAATAGGTAGAGTAAAGGGGAAGATACAGAGTGTAGAATATAGTTCTCAGCATTGTAGCGCACCAGTTCCAGAGACAAAGTCCAATGTCCGCAACAGGGTAGAGGTGAATCGAACAGTACCCAAAGCAAGCTGTGATGCGACCCGACAGTGTGCTCTCAATGGTGCATCTGTGGAGGCTTGTACAGTAATGACTCTGCCCCGTCAGTGTAAGAGTCTAGTTTATCCCCAAACTGGTCCCATTAATCATCTCATAACCCACAGAGGTGGTGTGGAGGAGAGTTAGCCCCAGGCCCCGGCCTGCTGAAGAATTTTCTCCCTCCCCTCCCCCTCCCCCTCCCCTTCCCCCTTCCCCCTCCCCCTCTCCATCCACTTCCATGTACATCCCTTTTTCCCGACTCACATGGCGTGCCTCTTTTCCCCCAATCTCACACTCTTTTGTAGAAACATAGAAACATTTTAAAAAATAGGTGCAGGAATAGGCCATTCAGCCCTTGGAGCCAGCACCGCCATTCAATACGATCATGGCTGATCATCCAAAATCAGTACCCCGTTCCTGCTTTTTCACCGTATCCCTTGATTCCCTTAGCCCTAAGAGCTAAATCTATCTCTTGAAAACATCCAGTGAATTGGCCTCCACTGCCTTCTGTGGCAGAGATTTTACTTCGGAGTCACGTGAGTGACTACGTGAAGAACCCGCCAGCCCGCATGCGCGTCATTACGTCTAACGCATGGCGCCGCGACGGGCTGGTAGGCGCGTTGCTCCTCCAGCGGTAAGTTTAAAGACCTCCAGGTAAGTTTTCGAACTTAGTCTGCGGTCGTTTTTCGTTTCTTGTTACAACTTTTCAGAAACAAACAAGCAATGGACAAGACAAGGGTGAAGTCCAGACGGGCCGCAGGGAGAACCGCTACGGAAGACCGCGGGAGTGCAGTTAGCGGGCGGCCGTCGGTTTCACCATCACGGTCGCTGGCGGTGCAGCCAGCAACTTTGGACTCGGTGCCTATAGAAAGCAACTTGGCTACCCCGAGAGTTGGGAAGGCCAAACAGAAGTCCAACAGGCCGGTTGACTTGGACGAGGCCGGCCGGGAGGGTTCGCCTCCCCCCCAACAGGGAATGTCTTCAGACGTCTTACCCGAATGGAGCATCTTATGGAGAAGATGCTCCAGCATGATATACTCCATAAACAGGAGTCATATCAGCGCGGGTCTCGGGGGCCTGCGGCAGTGCCTGGTGCAGGGCTGCGTTATATCTCCCTATCTGAGGAAGGGAGCGTAGGTCATCAGTCCTGGGCTGACTCGCACTTCAATGGCATGTCAGAGGAATGTTCCACGACACGAGACCTGCGTGAAGCAGAGGTGCCCACCATGGTGTCAACATTTGCGATGGCATCGCAAGTCGGCGAACCACTGGACGAAGAATTGGTGGCCAGCATCAATTACCTGGCTTCTCACCAGTTACAGGAGCAGGTAATGCTGGAAACGGCTGTGAAATACCAGACGCCCAGCAACTGCGCCTCACTCAGAGTCCCGACTGTCAATAGCTCCATTTGGAGTTACATAGGTGGAGGCATCAAGATCCAGGAGGTTAAACTCCAAAGGATCCTGAGCCTGCTAGCTTCTGGGGTCATGGCCTTCGCCAGGTCAGTAAATGGAAGCTCCAGATGCATTGGCATTGATGTGCAATGCACATTTTCAGATAAATTGCTTTCAGAAGAATGCCATTCGTCCTGTCCTCAATCCCAAATTTGCGGGATTATGCAGGTCCAGCAATGTGCAGCCGCCCAATTATTTATTTGGAGAAGACCTGTCCAAACAAGTCAAGGACTTGGACGACGAGTCAAAGGCTGTGGGGCTACTCAGAGTTCCACCAGCAGACAGACCTTCGTCGTTCCGACGGCAGCACCCCTATGCCTCTACCAGCAGCAGACGGTCTGCAGGAGCCATGCCAGGCCGGCAGACATTGAAGATGCGCAGTTGGCGCACGCCAGTAAACATCGCATATCCACCAGCAACCATGGAGGTAGGTGGGTCTGGTTCTCTATGGAACATGCGGTGTGTGGGTCAATCACATGTTGGTGGGAGATTACGTTTCTTTTTGAATGAATGGCGTTGGATACCATCAGATTTGTTTATACTGCACAGCATAGATGGATTCCAAATTGAGTTTTCAGATTCACTTCCACCCACGTAGCATACTCCAAACCGAACCTTTGTTCGTTCACAACAAGGCAGTTTGGATGTACGAGCTGAAATTCAGTCATTATATTCAAAAAGGGTAATTGAGAAGTCGAATCATGAATCTCACCAATTCGTGTCCAATATATTTACAAGACAAAAGAAAGATGGGGGATGCTGAATCGTCCTTGATTTGACCCAACTCAACACCTTTGTGCAGTACAGATACTTCAAAATGGAAAATGTTGTTACTGCCAAACAATTAATTTCCAAAGGGTGTTACATGGCATGCATCGATCTTAAAGATGCATACTATCCGGTGCTTATTCATAAGGATCACCGAAAATACTTAAAATTCAACTGGATGGGGTAGCAATGGCAGTTTAAAGCATTGCCTAATGGATTGACCAGCTCCCAGATTATTCACCAAATTATTGAAACCAGTACTTGCACTTTTACGAGCTCAAAAACATATAGTAATGGCATACTTGGACGATATCCTTATTATAGGCAAAACTCTAGAATTGGCTATTTTAGCGATCTCAGCCACCAAGCTCTTGTTAGAGCGATTGGGGTTTCTCATCCATCCAGTTAAATCCAAGTTGACACCATCCCGAGTTATGGATTATTTGGGATTCACTATTAACTCTGTTTACATGTCTGTATCTCTGTCTTGTGGCAAAAGATTGGAGTTAATAGAAGCCTGTAATTACCTCATAACAAAGCAGCAGTCTTCTATTCGACAAGTGGCCAGTTTTATTGGCAAATTAGTTGCGGCTTTCCCAGCTACAAAATTTGGGCCTTTGCATTACCAACAATTACAACGAGCAAAGGTGCAGGCACTCAAACACCATTCAGGTCACTTTGATAGGCCTATGCATTTACCGGCTGAAGCCATTGCCGAGTTACAATGGTGGAAGTCCAATATTTGGCATAGCTCTAGCAAAATTTCGGTTGACAATCCTTCACTAATTTTATAAACTGATGCCAGTGCTCTGGGATGGGGCGCTACTGACACCATCTCTAGCTGCGGGGGCAGATGGAACATGCATGAGCGATCATTTCTGCAGTTATATGGTGTTAATTATTTAGAGTTACTGGCAGCCCTCTATGGATTGAGGGCTTATTGTGGGAATATGCACCATTTGCATGTTCAATTACAGACTGATAACACCACAGCGGTGGCATACATAAATCACATGGGTGGAATCAAGTCAGTATCCTGTGATAAATTGGCTAACCTCATTTGGCACTGGTGCATTGCAAGGAATATTTGGGTTTCAGCTACCTACCTGCCAGGTAGGTTCAATACGGTGGCGGACACCGGTCACGCAAATTCAATGACAACACAGAATGGATGTTGAATCATAGAGTGTTTAATGATATTATCTCTAGATATGGAACACCGGATATAGATTTGTTTGCATCCAGACTAAATCATCAGTTACCAAACTATGTTGCATGGGAACCAGACCCAGGGGCAGTAGCGATAGATGCATTCTCGCTACATTGGGGAGGAATGTTTTTCTATGCATTTCCCCATTCTGCCTTGTCAGTCGACGCCTGCTTAAAATTAAGCAAGACTCTGCTTCGGGCATTCTAATAGTCCCTGACTGGTCCACTCAGCCATGGTATCCATTCATTCTGGGTATGATCATAGAACCCTTCATGGCGGTTCCCAAATGCAGGAATCTGATAACTCACCCCATCACTGGGGAAGAACATCCTCTACATGATCGGCTAAACTTATTGGTTTGCAGATTCTAAGAAGACCTTTCCTTGGGATTGGACTATCTGACCGTACAGTGGATGTGCTAACTGCGGCCTGGAGAGACAGCACTAAACAACTATACATCTCCTACATAAAGAAATGGGAAGAGTTCTGTTTGCAATCTAATATCTCGTATGAGACAGCACACATAACCAATATTTTGGAATTCCTCTCAAAACTTCATTTTGACGAGAGATTGAGCTAGAGTGCTCTGAATTGTGCCAGAAGTGCGTTGTCATCATACTTGTTGCCGAGCTCAGGACAACACTCCGTTGGGTCTCATCCATTAATATCCAGATTCATGAGGGGTATTTTCAACTTAAACCCTCCTGTAGATGACATGTGCATGTACCTTTAACATAGTGACCTCACCACTACTAACCACTCCCCATATCACAAGTATAATTACAACCTCCCCACCCACTGATCTCTCTCTAGTTCCCGTGACAGACCACGTACAGCTAGTGCAGTAATGTATGTACAGTATGAATAAACTGGAGTAAAGCCACAGAGTGTAAATTAATCATCTTTACATGGTGTCATAAATCGTTCCCTTGCGCCTCCTGTTTATCGGTTTTGTTTTATTTCCTTTTGACCCAGTTCCCCGCTCCCTTTCTCTGTTTCCTCGTTATGGCCACTTCTTGCCGCAAGCCCGATGTGCTTGTCTTCGATTCCGACATTGCCCATCGGTGGAATGTCTTTAGACGTGACTTCGACCACTATGTCACGATCGCTCATCCTGCCGCCACCCCTGAGGTCAAGGCTTCTCTGCTCCCCAACCTGGCTGGTCCCGATGCCCTGGAACGGTCTGACTCATTCGTCTATGCTGCGGTTGAAGATGCTCGGGACCCGGTATGTCTAGTGGCTAAGTTTACCGCGATGTGCAACATCCCCACTAACTGCATATTAGAGCGTTTTAAAATGTTCGGGAGGCGTCAGAACCCAGGCGAATCCGTTGATAATTATGTCACTGCGCTGCGATACCTGGCCAGGCGGTGCCGCCTTGACACGCTGACCCCCGATGAACTGACCCGGGACACCCTGGTTTATGGTCTATGTGATGACAAGCTGAGGGCTGAACTTCTGCGCAAGCCCGACCTGTCTTTTGATGAGGCTCTGCACGCCACCCGTATGGCCGAGGCTGTCTCCTCGGCGGTGTCACCAGCTGATCATGACATTTACCTTGCCAGTGTTGCTGGCCGTCGGCGGAAAACACGGGCCCGCCACGAAAACGGGGGCCCCTGCACCCGGGGGGAGCAACCCGCAGCGTTGCCCCAATTGCAACTTTGCCTCTCATCAATTTAATGTGTGCCCTGCCTTGGGCAAAACGTATAATTTCTCCAGGAAGTTAAACCACTTCTCTGCAGCCTGTTGTTCCCGTGGGAAGCCGGTTGCTGCTCAGTGGAGCATGTTAAACAATTCGGTACAAGCTGATAGCGCGCTTGATTCCCAGTACCAGCCTGACGAACTCCCTATGTCTGACTCCAGTTCCTCCCAGGGGGAGACCAGCATATTTTCACTGTTGGATGCACCTGCTCTGATAACGGACCCTTCGGTTCGTGTAACTGTAAACGGCTCGACCTTCACCGCAAAAATCGACACGGGGGCAGTCGCAAATGTAATGTCAACAAACCTTTTCAGGAAGATAAGGACTGATGAAACGGTTACTCCTGATCACTCCCTTTTGCATGCCTACGGGGGAGGTGTGCTCGTTCCTGTGGGGAAGGCCACCCTGCACTGCAGGATACTGAAGGCCTCTCGGCCCCCCACTTTTTATCTGCTAGATAATAACTGCATCACCCTGTTGGGCATCCGAGCGTGCCAAGACCTGGGCCTCGTCTCTTTCCACCGTGACATCCACCAGGTGCAGACCCTTATGAACCCCCTGATCGAATATCCTGACCGTTTTGACGACGAGCTGGGCAAGCTGCCCTGCAGCTACAAGATTGTTTTCGACCCCGATGTCGAGCCTGTGATCCGTCCGCCACACCGCGTCTCCTTCGCCATGAAGGACAAAGTAGAGTCAACGCTCCACGACATGGTTACCATGGGCATCCTGAAAGAGGTGAGCGATCCCACCCGGTGGGTCTCCACCATGGTTGTTGCTGCGAAAAAGGATAAGAGCGAAATACGCATTTGTATCAATCCCAAGGACCTGAACCTTGCCATCAAACATCCGCACTACCCCATGCGAACAGTGGAGGACGTCGCTGCACAGGTTGGCCCGGCCACTGTCTTTTCGGTTCTCGATGCCAAGAGTTCCTTCTGGCAGATACCGCTTGACGAGCAGTCCTCTTACCTGACTACTTTCAGCACCCCTTTCGGCAGGTTCCGGTTCCTCCGAATGCCATTCGGGATCAACTCTGCCAGCGAGGTGTTCCAGCGGACGATGGAGCAACTGTTTGCCGGTCTACCGTGTGCCATCATCGTTGACGACATCCTGGTTTACGGTAAGGATGTTGCTGAGCACGACTTCAACCTCCGCCAAGTCCTGGACCGGGCCCGGAAGATCAACCTCAAATTAAACCCCAAGAAGTGTCGTTTCCGCGTCCCGGAGGTCACTTATGTGGGCCACGTTTTTACAGCCTCGGGACTGAAGCCCGACCCGCAGAAGACGTCTGCGGTCTCCGGTATGCCTTCATCTACTGACGTGCCCAGCTTGCAGCGTTTCCTGGGCATGGTCAATTACCTGGGAAAGTTCATCCCCGACCTCAGCGAGCTGAGCGCGCCCCTGAGGGAGTTGATCAAGAAGGACACTGCCTGGGCCTGGTTCCCGCAACACCAGAGGGCTTTTGACGTCCTGAAATCCAGGCTGATCAGCAACCCCACGCTCAAATTTTTCGACCTCAAACGTCCTATTGTCATCACCTGCGACGCCTCCAAGTTCGGTCTTAGTGCCGCTTGCCTACAGATCCATGATGGTCTGCAGCTGCCTGTTTCCTACGCGTCCCGCACCATGACCCCTGCCGAGCAGCGCTATGCTCAGATTGAGAAGGAGTTGCTAGCGGTGGTATTTGCCTGCTCCAAGTTCAAGGACTACATTTTGGGCAACAACTTCACTATCGAGACTGACCACCAGCCGCTGGTCACCATCCTCAACAAGCTGATCCATGTTGTCTCATCCCGGTTGCAGCGCATGATGCTGCAGCTCCAGCGCTTCACGTTCAAGATTGTCTATCGCAAGGGCAAGGACATGTTCGTGGCCGACACGCTGTCCCGCGCACCGCTAACGTCCACCGATCGCCACCCGTATGAAATGTCTGACCTGATGGTGCTCAATGTGAATATTGTGCCTTCACAGCAAATGCAATCCCTGGTCCAGCACACTGCCAAGGATTCTGCCCTGCAGCAGCTTGCTGCCGTCATCCAGCAGGGCTGACCAGACCGTCGCTCTGCCTTGCCGGCAGGTGCCGTGCCCTACTTCCTGGTCCGTGACGAGCTCATACTGCACGACGGCGTGGTCGTGAAGGGACACAAGGTTGTTGTGCCTGCTGCGCTGCACGACCACTATTTTCAGGCCGCCCAACGCGGCCATCCTGGAGCCGAGGCCACTCTGTCTCACGCTCAGAGCCAGTTCTACTGGCCTGGTATGGCTCAGTACATCCGGGAGAAGGTCTCCGCCTGCTCCACCTGCAACAGTCTCGCTCCCCACCAGCAACGACAGCCGCTTCTGCAGCAGCCTGCTCCCGAACTGCCCTGGATGGCGGTTGCCACTGACATTTTCGAGTGGCGTGGCAAGCACTTCCTGGTCCTTGTCGACTCTTACTCCAGCTGGTTCGAGGTTGACCAGCTGCACTCCCTCACGTCTTCGGCCGTTATCGGGAAGCTGCGCCGCCACTTCGCTACCTTCGGCTCCCCGGCAAGCCTGCAGTCGGACAATGGCAGCCAGTTTATGAGCACCGAGTTTCGAGATTTTGCGGCCAGCTGGAATTTCCGCCACTTCACCAGCAGCCCGGAGTACCCGCAGAGCAACGGCCTGGCAGAGCGCGCGGTCCGCAGTGCCAAGGACTTGCTGGAACATTGTCGATTGTCTCACTCAGATTTTTACCTGGCCCTCCTTAACCTTCGCAACATCTCCCGCGACCCTGCCATGGGCTCCCCGGCACAGCGACTCATGTCTCGCACCACAAGGCCCCCCATCCCGGTGGCCCAGCGCTCCCTCGTGCCCTCCGTCCTCAAGCCCGCTGCTGTCCAGGAGCGCATTGCCCTTAAGCAGGAGATCCAGAAGCGCTCCCATGATAAGTCGTGCCGCCCACTCCCGCGTCTATTCCCCGGTCAAGTCGTCCGAATGCAGTCCCCCTCCGGCCACTCCAGGCTCGCCACCATCGTCAGTACCGTGGGCTCGCCGCGTTCCTATCTAGTCGACCACGACGGCACCGTTTACCGCCAGTCCTGCCAGCACCTGCGGCTCGTCAACGAGCCCCCACCACCGCCCGCTGACCCTTTTGCTCCTCCGCTGCAGTCTCCTACACTGCCCGCCGCCCCCCCCCCCCCCCCCCCCCCGCATGCCTCGGTCCCTGCCTTCTCAGCTCTACCAGCCAAAGTCTCCTCCGGCTCATCCTCCCTCACCTGCCCGTCTTCCCACTGCTGCACCCGTTTCCCCTCCTCCTTCTCCGTCTTCTCCCTCTCCTCCCGGCTCCCCCATTCCGGATCGGTCTCCTGCCCCTGCGCCGGTTCCTCTTCTTCCTGCAGGGAGGGGAGATGGCGAGATGCGAACCCGGTCGGGGCGCGTTGTCAAGCCGCCCGTCCGCTATGGCGACTTTGCGTAACTGTTCACAGCGCATGAGACGTGGTCGCCCTGTCACTACCTTGTTGCCTCTTGTTTCTAAGGGGAAGGATGTAGATGACATGTGCATGTACCTTTAACATAGTGACCTCACCACTACTAACCACTCCCCATATCACAAGTATAATTACAACCTCCCCACCCACTGATCTCTCTCTAGTTCCCGTGACAGACCACGTACAGCTAGTGCAGTAATGAATGTACAGTATGAATAAACTGGAGTAAAGCCACAGAGTGTAAATGACTCATCTTTACACCTCCCAGGCCCAGATATACGGAAATATGGGATGTGGGTGTGGTACTAACACTACTTCGCCAATGGGCTCCAGCTACATCCCTGTCCCTACTCCAGCTCACCTACAAGGTAGTGATGCTCATGGTACTAGTGTCAGCTCAGCGAATCCAGTCGTTGCAGAAGCTACGTCTGTATAGGATGATCACTTCTGCCAGTGGTATAACCTTTTTTGTGTATGATCCAATCAAACAGAGCAGAACAGGTTCTTCCGGCCTTAAGCTACAATTCATGGTATACACCTTGGACCCCCGATTATGTGTGGTCACACACCTCCAGCAATATATTAAGATCACCATGGGTCTTAGGGGGCCACAACTAGCATTTTTTGTTAGTCACAAGAATCCGCATAAAAAGGTTTCAGCTCAGACCATCTCCATGTGGTTGAAACAGGTTCTGGCTGATGCTGGTATAGATACTGAAATTTTCAAATCTCATTCCACCAGGGCTGCAGTTACATCCGCAGCAAGGGTCCTGGATGTCCCGTTGGACCATATCCTAGCGGCCGCAGGATGGTCCTCAGAAAGCACGTTCCAGACGTTCTATAACAAACCCTTAGCCAGACCGAGTGAATTCGCAAACTCCATTTTAAGTTCTGTTTTGTAGTCTCCTCTTGGGTGAGAGGTTGCTATTATTATTTTATCTATTAAAATTTCAGCATGATCAAAATTATGTCATGTCTGATACTTGTTTTTCCACTCTTCCTTGGTCAACTATGCAGTGTGTGATGCATGGACTCGTTTCCACGGCATGAAGTCACAGAGCTTTAAAATCTTCACGTAGTCACACACGTGACTCCGGAGTAAAATAGTAAGATTAAACGAGAACTTACCAGTTTGAAGTTTGATCTATATTTTATGAGGAGTTACGATGAGGAATTACATGCCCTCCGCTCCCAACCCTCCTCATAAAATACAGCTAGTTCTCGAATCTTACTATCCTCAGTTCAACAACTGTTATCTGTGACTTCACACCGCTGCTTTGAAGGTTGACGCGCATGCGGGCTGGCGGGTTCTTCACGTAATCCCTCATCGTAACTCCTCATAAAATAACGATCAAACTTCAAACTGGTAAGTTCTCGTTTAATCTTACTAATTTCACAGATTCACAACTCTCTGGGTGAAAAAATGTTTCCTCATCTCAGGCCTAAATGGCCTACCCCTACCTTTTTCCCTGCATCTCGCCCGTCCAATCCATCAAGAATGTTATATGTTTCTATAAGATCCACTCTCATCCATCTAAATTCAAGTGAATACAAGCCCAGTCGACCCATTCTTTCATCATATGTCAGTTCCGCCATCCAAGAAATTAACCTAGTGAACCTACATGGCACTCACTCAATAGCAAGAATATCCTTCCTCAAATTAGGAGACCAAAATAGCACACAATACTCCAGGTGCGGTCTCACCAGGGCCCTGTACAACTGCAATAGGACCTCCTTGCTCCTAAACTCAAATCCTCTCGCAATGAAGGCCAACATACCATTAGCTTTCTTCACTGACTGCTGTACCTGCATGATGTACAAGCACAGGTCTTGTTGCACCTCCCCATTTCCTAATCTGACTCCATTCAGATAATAATCTGCCCTCCTGTTGCCACCAAAGTGGATAACCACACATTTATTCACATTATACTCCATCTACCAGGCATCTGCTCATTCACCCAACCTGTCCACGTCACCCTGCAGCCTCATAGCATCCTCATCCCAGCTCCCTCTGCCTCCGAGTTTTGTGCCACCCGCACGTTTAATTCCCTGGTCTAAATCGTTAATATATATTGTAAATAACTGGGGTCCCAGCAACGAGCCTTGCGGCACCACACTAGTCACTGCCTGCCATTCTGAAAGGGACCCGTTAATCCCTACACTTTGCTTTGTGTTTGCCAACCAGTTCTCTATCCATGTCAATACCTTCCCCATCCAGCATGGTGAGGGCCAACACTGGCCGCCTTGAAGCTGAGAGGGGGACACAGTAGTTAAGTCACAAGAGCCGGACAAGAGCTGCAGATATCCACACGCTCTTCCGGGTCCTAGCGCCGCGCCCGAAATAAAAACCCAATCTCAAAAACCCCAGCCCTTTCTTTCAAGTCAGAATTCCCCTCCGCAAAGCACCGCTTTGAATAATACCAAAAGCTGGGTTGGGTGGAGTAATCTGGACCAATGCCTATTGATTCGATGGTAGAAACAAGGAACTTCAGATGCCGTTTACAAAAAAAAGTGCTGGAGCAACTCAGCAGGACAGGCAGCATCTGTGGAGAAAAGGAATGTGTGACTTTTCCAGCGGAGACCCTTCTTCAGACTGAGAGTCAGGGGAAAGGGAAACTAGAGGTATGAAAAGATTCAGAACAAATCAGAGCCGGCACCAAAGGACAAGGAAAGGTGGAACTCATGGTATAACAGTCCCTTCGGCCCACCGAGCCCACACTGACCAGTTATCAACTGTTTGCATTTGTTCTATCCCACTTTCTCATCTGCTCTCTCGGGAAAATTTACAGATGGCCAATCGACAAACAACCCTGTACATCTTTGGGATAGGTTGAGCAGGCTGGGACTTTATACCTCGGAGTGCAGGAGGATGAGGGGTGATCTTATAGAGGTGTATAAAATCACGAGAGGAATAGAGGAAGAGATGTACTGTATACTCTTGTCCAATGTAGGTGAATCGAGAATCAGAGGACATAGGTTTAAGGTGTGGCGGGAAAGGTTGAGTACGAACCTGAGGGGCCACACTCTCGCACAAAGGGTGGTGGGTGTACGGAACAAGCTGCCGGAGGAAGTAGTTGAGGCAGGGACTATCACAACATTTAAGAAACATTTAGACAGGTACATGGATAGGACAGGTTTAGAGGAATATGGGCCAAACGTAGGCAGGTGGGACTGGTGTAGATGGGGCATGTTGGCCGGTGTGGGCAAGTTGGGCCGAAGGGCCTGTTTCCACACTGTAAGACTCAATGACCCCATGTGGGAGGAAACCAGAGCTCCCGGATGAAACCCTCGCGGTCACAGGGAGGAGCGTGCATACTCCACATAGACAGCACCCGAGGTCAGGATCAAACCCGGGTCTCCGGCGTTGTGAGGCAGGGGCTCTACCCGCTAGGAACTACCCACGAAAGAAGAGAGAGAATGTGAGAATCAAGCTTGTGCTGTTATAGCTGCTTCCCTCTCTATGCTGCCCCCTATCAATCTCTAGCAGCTGCCACTGTCCATGCACGAGTCCAACACTCACTAGAAGCAGCAACATGGGATCTGCAGTCACCCAGAGGCTTAAGTTACTAAAAATAAATAGCTATTTTCTTCATCTGTGCATGAGCGACCCTGGAACAGTGCCCAGCTTTGACGACATATTTACCTGCTGATGCACATTCAGTACACATCCTTCCCCAGTCTTTGCTTAGAGCAGTCACCTACACTGTGTTAAGGCTGGCAGCATCATCATATCACTGCCATCATCATTTCAATGGATTATCGAATTGAGCATTCGCAAGCAATCTCATTTCACTCATAATAAAGACAATATTCCATGGTTAAGAACTAGTCACCTTCCTGTATTCCCCATCAGAGCCTCCTCCATATCTTGCGTTTAATCTGCAGGCCATGAGGAATCTTGTTGACAAACTATCTTGGCGTAATGCATCGATCTTTTTGACAGCACTATTTCACAGCACAAAAAGCAGCCAACTCCGTGTTTGTGGTGCATGCATCTGAAATAAGGAAAAGGCATTTTCTTGATTATATGATATACTTCCTTTGATAAGGTGCAGGACATGAGGCAGCTGAAGAAGATGAGAGCCCATGGTATCAACGGGAAGATACCAGCATGGATAGACACAAAATTCTGGAGTAACACAGCGGGACAGCGGAGAAGGAATGCGTGATGTTTCGGGTCGAGACCCTTCATGGCAGGTTGGCAGAAGGCAAAGAGTGGCAATGAAGGGGGCTTTTTCTTGTTGTAGCCATGATGGGCTAATTCTGCTCCTATAACTTATGAACTGACGAAGGGAATTGTAGCAAAATCTCACCAGATTGATTCCTGGGATGGATATTTGGAAAACGAGTAGGGATTATGCAAAATGGACCTCTTCTCTCTGAGGAAGGGTCCTGACCCGAAACGTCACCTATCCACGTTCCCCAGAGATACTGCCTGACTTGTTGAGTTACTCCAGCAATTTGTATCATCTTTAGTTTAGTTTAGTTTAGTTTAGAGATACAGCGCGGAAACAGGCCCTTCGGCCCACCGAGTCTGCACCGACCGGCGATCCCCGCACATCCTACAAACACTAGGGACAGTTTACAATTTACAGAAGCCAATTGGCTTACAGACCTGTACGTCTTTGGAGTGTGGGAGGAAACCGGAGATCCCGGACAAAAACCGGAACAAGTCATGGGGAGAACGTGCAAACTCCTTCCAGACAGTAACCATAGTCAGGATAGAACCCGGGACTCTGGCTCTGTAAAAGCCCTGTCCGACGGTACGAGTTCATTCCAAGAACTCTCCCTAGATTTAAAAAAAATCAAACTCGTGGTAAGCACGGGGAATGAACGTAGCGGGTACATCGGAGCTCGGGGACGTCTCTTAGCGTTAACGGCAGGTACTCAGGAAGACTCGCCAACGGCAGGTAAGCACGGGAAGACTCGTGAAGATTTTTCAACATGATGAATCGGGGCAAACTCGGGAGAACTCTTGGAATGAACTCGTACCGTGGGACAGGGATTTTAGGCAGCAACTCTAGCACTGCGCCACCCAGGGAATGAGACTTGGTCGCATTGCACCATGCAGAGCGTTTATGGGCCTTTGGCGGTGTAGATGCAGAATTGATATTTCCCCAAGAAAATAAGAGATGGGCCATTCAGCACAAATATGAGAAGGGATTTCTTCAGCCTACAGGGCCTGTCCCACTGTACGAGGTAATTCAAGAGTTCTCCTGAGTTCTCCCCTGATTCGAGCTCGTGTAATGTACGTAGCGGGTACGTAGCGGTTCGTACGAGTAAAATGTAACAATTTTTTTCATCACAAGTATTTTTTTACTCGTGGACATTTTTCACAGTCTTGAAAAAACGTCATGAGTTTACCGGATTTCCCGAGTACCTAGCGTTACTCGTACGAGCCGCTACGTGCCATCCACGAGCTCCTACGTACATTACACGAGCTCGAATCAGGGGAGAACTCGGGAGAACTCTTGAATTACCTCGTACAGTGGGACAGGCCCTTAAGGATGGTGACTCTTTGGAATTCCCTGCCCAATACGACAGTACAGGTTGAGTTGCTGATTATAATTATAGTTTGACAAATCACAATGGGGCGGCACAGTGGCGCAGAGGGTAGTGTCACTGCCTCACAGTGCCGGAGACCCGGGTTCCATCCTGACCTCGGGTGCTGTCTGTGTGGAGTTTGCATGTTCTCCCTTTTGCAAGGGTTTCCCCCGGGTGCTCCGGGTTCCTCCCACATCCCCAAGACGTGCGGGAATGTAGGTTGCTCGGCTCTCTGTAAATTGTCCCTAGTGTGTCGGGAGTGGATGAGAAAGTGGGATGGCAAAGGACTAGCGTGAACGGGTGATCGATGGTCGGTGTGGACTCGCTGGGCCGAAGGGTCTGATTCGAATGATGCACCGTTCAGTCAACAGACAAAATATGAACAAAAAATCAAGTAATACAGGTTGGTGCAGGAAAATGACACTGGAGTAAAGGATCAGCCTTGATTGATCTAATTGAATGGCAGAGCATACAAGAGTTGCTGAGTTCATGTTGAGTTCATGTGCTCTGCTGTATGTATATACAGTTATCCCTCGTTACTACTCTAAACCACTCTAAACCCCCTCAAAACACCTCTGAACACCTCGGAACCCCTCTAAACACCTCTAAACCTCTTTTTAGAACGATTTCGGTTATAGCCAGTAGACTGAATGGCCAAATAAACCATAACACCCATTCACCCATTCCAAATGCCAGAGTGTCAAATGCCACTCTGTTATAGCGGACAATTAGAAATATCGGACACAGTTCCCCCCCCCCCCCCTCTATGGACCGTTAGAATGACCGGTTACCACGTAAACATTCAATGGATTATTTTGGTGTTCCTGATAGAATCAGATTGTCACAGTTGTCTCTCTTAAGTGGACAGAGTTATTTGTCCATCTACTGGGCATTTTTTATCGTTTACCTTGTCAAACACTATATTTCTGGCCCAGCAGCCAGGTAAAGATGGAAAGAAGTTATTGCCGCAACCAATTCCATTCGGTAGGCCAGGCTCCATCCAGAGATGCTCATTTGCAGCCCCTTTATAACATCAGCAGCGTCCCAAAGCATTTTGGAAGCAGCAGAGTGCTGTCACTGTCTTAATGCAACACATTTGGCCAGAGGAAGCTCAGAATATGAACAATGTGATATCATGCATTTAACCTGCATTAGTGAATTGGCAGAGAGATAATGCTTAGAGAACTGAGTGCACTCGCCATCTCTTTGAAAAAATGCCATCAATAATTCTCAACACTGAGGAATAGATAGGGGTAAATGCACAGAGCCTCTTGCCCAGAGTAGGGGGAACAAGAACCAGACCACATAGGTTTAAGGTGAGAGAGGAAAAGTTTAATAGGAACCTGAGGAGCGACTTTTTTACATAAAGTGTTACCTGGGAGTCCTTGTACATCAGTCAACCTGGGAGTCCTTGTACATCAGACACTGAAAGTAAACTTGCAGGTACAGCAGGAAGTGAAGAAAGCTAATGGCATGTTGGCCTTCATAGCGAGAGAATTTGAGTATAGGAGCAAGGAGGTCCTACTGCAGTTGTACAGGGCACTGGTGAAACCACATCTGGAGTATTGTGTGCAGTTTTGGTCTCCTAATTTGAGGAAGGACATTATTGCTATTGAGGGGGTGCAGCGTAGGTTCACCAGGTTGATTCCTGGGATGGCAGGACCGACATTTGATGAAATAATGGGTCGACTGGGCTTATATTGACTGGAATTTAGAAGAATGAGAGGGGATCTTATAGAAATATATAAAATACCTAAGGGGTTGGACAGGCTAGATGCAGGAATAATGTTCCCGATGTTGGGGGATTCCAGAACCAGGGATCACACAGTTTAAGAATAAGGGGTCGGCCATTTTAGTACTGAGATGAGGAAAAACGTTTTCACCCAGAGAGTTGTGAATCTGTGGAATTCTTTGCTGCAGAATACAGTGGAGGCCAATTCACTGGATGTTTTCAAGAGAGATATAGCTCTTAGGGCTAACGGAATCAAGGGATATGGGGAGAAAGCAGGAACGGGGTACTGATTTCAGAAGTGCTAGCTCGAAGGGCCGAATGGCCTACTCCTGCACCTACTTTCCATGTTTCTATGTTTCCGAAGGGTGGTGGGTGTATGGAACGAGATGCCAGAGTAGGTAGTTGAGGCAGGTAACATAACAGCATTTAAAAGGCACTTGGAATGTACATGGATGGGAAAGTTTAAGTGGGATATGGGACAGGTGTAGATGGACCATGTTGGTCAGAGTGGGCAAGTTGGGCCAAAGGGCCTGTTTCACTGCTGTATGAATCTATGTCTGTCAAATACAATACTCCCTTAAAAAAATCTATGTTGAATCTCCCAGACTAAACTGTGTCTTCCTTAATTGCAGTTTACACAGATCCTTACAATGGATTCCATTTGGACAGGTACAAGGACAGGACAGGTTTAGCAGGGTATGGGCCAAACTCAGGCAGGTGGGACTAGAGTAAATGGGTCATGTTGGCCGGTGTGGGCAAGTTGGGCCGAATGGCCTGTTTCTACGCTGCATGACTCTATGAAACCTCATGCCCCACAAGGATGTTTTCCCGGTCCACGACTCTTTTCCCTATACACTATAAATGTGCTGTTTGTACACTGTGCCATGTCATCTCGCTCTAACTCCTTCTATAAGTTTGCAGATGGCACCACAATGACGAGATGGAGTACAAGAAGTAGGTAGAGAACTGGGCGGCACGGAGGCACAGCAGTAGAGTTGCTGCCTTACAGATCCCAGAGGCCTGGGTTCAATCCTGACCATGGGCGCTGTCTGTACAGAGCTCGTTCGTTCTCCCCCTGACCTGCGTAGGTTTTCTTTGGGTGCCCCGGTTTCCTCCCACACGCCAAAGACATGCAGGGTTGTAGGTTAATTGGCTTCAGTAAAATGGTAAATTGTCCCCAGTGTGTGTTGGATAGTGTTAGTGTGCGGGGATCGCTGGTTGGTGCGGACTCGGTGGGCTGAAGGACTTGTTTCCGCGCTGTATCTCTAAACTTTACCACTTTCACGACCTAATTGGCGACCTCTGCCGAGTTTGCCCTTGACTCATTCTCACAGCATGGTCACCACGAGGTCGTAGGTGGCCTTCGTAACTCTTCCTCATGCTCATCAGTGGTCTCCACGTACTCGTGGCCTCAAGTAGGTCACGGCGTTTTTTCCAGCCTGATAAAAATGTCCACGAGTAAAAAAAAGGTCGGCATGGAAAAAATTGATACTTTTCACTCCTAGGTAGGTCGTAGGTAGGTCGTGATGGTAGTCGTAGGTAGTCGTAGGTCGGTAACTGGCCCGAGAAAAAAAATGCAAACATGACATCATTTTATCATGTGATCATTTTCCACTCGTAGCTAGTCGTAGTTGGTCTTAGGTGTGGAAGACGGAGGTCGAGGGAGGTCGTAGGAGGTTGTAGACATGGTTGTAGGAGGTCGTAGGAGGTCTTTTACTTCGGCGAGTCAACACGACCTTTTCAACTCATCTAGGGTCTTATAAACATGTGGATTAGGTCTTCCAAGTGGGACAGGCCCTTTACATGGTATCAGGACAATAAACTCTCCCTCAATGTCAGCAAGACAAAGGAGCTGGCTATCGACCAGGAAGCTATTGGCCAAGAAATCACACCAACGCCTTGACTTCGTTAGCAGGCTTAGGAAGTTCAGCATGTCCCCAACAACCCTTACCAACCTCTGCAGATGAACCATAGAAAGCATTTTATCTGGATGCATCACAGCATGGTTTGGGAACAGTTCCATCCAAATGACAGTGAGTTGGGGACGCAGCCCAGACCATCACACAAATCAACCTCCCTTCCATTGACTCCGTCTACACTTCACGCTGCCCCGGCAAGGCCAGCAGCATAATCAAGGAGCAGTCTCGCCCTGGTCACTCCCTCTTCTCCTCTCTCCCATCGGGCGAGAGGTGCAAAAGTTTCAAAACGCACACCTCCAGAATCAGGGACAGTTTCTTCCCAGCTGTTATCAGGCAACTGAACCATCCTATCAACAGCTAGAGAACGGTCCTGACTTCCCATCTACCTCATTTGAACTAACTTTAATCAGATCTTATGGGACTCTATCTTGCACTAAATGTTGTGCCCTTTATCCTGTATATGTACAGTGTGAACGGCTTGATTGTAATCGTTTTTTTTTAAATTAATATTTTTATTAGAAGCAGTGTACAGTAGTATAAACCGCGGTGTATGACAAATTACATTTATTGTACATCTTCCATTCTAATTTTGACAAAAATGAAATAGAAAAAGAGAGAGAGAGCAAGAAAGAGAGAAAGTAAAAGCAATAGTGACTGTGTAAACCCCTAAACTTCCAAAGAGTGTAATCAAAGAGTGAGTAAAGTAAGAACTTTAAAAAAAAATAAGAAGACAAAAACGAAAAATAATAATAAAAAAAAAAAAGAAAAGACCAAAACGTGTTGATATACCTGCTCCGTTTCTCATCACCCAGTTCGTAAATCGGTTTAATTGCGAAGTTGTGTTGCACCACACTATACTTGTAATGAATCAATGAAAGGAGACCATATCTTTGAAAATTGCTCTGATTTTCCTGCTAAGACGAGTCTCATATCTTCAAGATGTAGCGTCTCAGACATGCTAGTGATCCACATTTTAAGAGTTGGGGTAGAAGCATTTTTCCAAAATTTAAGTATATGTTTTTTTGCCATTATCAGGCCATAATTAATGAAACGTCTTTGAGATATTGATAGCTCAGAGCAGGCTCCTGCTATTCCGAAAATAATCAATTCTGTATGGGGGTCTAGTTTTGTTTTTAATAATTTTGAGAAAATTTCAAAGATTTCTTTCCATAATTTATGTAGTTTTATGCAAGAGGCAAAGGAGTGTGTTATAGTTGCTTCTTGAGATAGACATTTGTCGCAGATAGGAGATACATTTGGAAACATTTTGTTCAGTTTAGTTTATAGTTGAGTAATATAGTCTGTGTAGTATTTTAAATTGGACTAGAATATGTCTTACATTAATCGAGCAATTATGTATATACAGGAAATATTTTTCCCATCTGTCTTTGGGGATTTTTAGGCTTAATTCCTGTTCCCACTCTCTTCTAATTACATCTGACGATGGAATTTCTATATTTAGAAGGATATTGTACAAGTATGATTATAATTATTTGACTGCGTTTCTATTCATACCTTCATCTAATATATCTGGCAACAGAGTTTGGTATTCGTGGGTATATATTTTCAAATAATCTCGAATTTAAAGATATCTAAAATATTGATTACCTTTCAGACTGTATTTCGATTGTAATTTCTGGAATTATAAGAGATTTCCCATTTCGTACAGATCTCCAATCTTTTTAATTTCTAGTCTTTCCCAATGAATAAACGTTTTATCTATATTAGATGGTTTGAACGATGGGTTATTGGCTATTGGAGAAAGAAGAGATAGATTTCTGAGTTTAAGAGTAAATTTTACTTGTCTCCAAATTCGTAAAGTGCTGTGAATAATTGGGTTTTTCTTGTATATTGTATTCTTCAACTTTATTGGGGAGAGAAGGATCGCGCCTATATTAAAAGGCGTGCATTCCTCTCTCTCCATTACTAACCATTCTACCTGTTGACATGAACTATCCAGCCCGTGAATTACATTTTTAATATTCACTGCCCAATAATAGTACAAGAAATTGGGGAGCGCCAACCCACCGATTTCTTTAGGTTTACATAGATGTCGTCTATGAATTCTGTGTGATTTATAATCCCAAATAAAATTTGTAATCTGGGAGTCAAGTTTAAAAAAAAAGTTTTTAGGTAAATATTGATTGAAATAAATAGAGAATTTGTGGTAGGAAAATCATTTTTACGGCATTTATTCTGCCTATTAGGGACATCGGAAGTGTTTTCCAAAATTGAATAAGAGCGTTTAATTTAGTAACTAAAGGCAGGAAGTTTGCATTAAATAAAGAATTATATTTTCTGGTTACTTGGATACCAAGGTATTTAAATTTTTCTGTAGCAATTCCAAAAGGGAATTTTATAAGGTGAGTCGACTCTTGGGGTTTTATCGCCATGATTTCACTTTTATTCCAGTTTATTCTATACCTGAGAAAGAACCAAATCCCTCTATTAAATTTAATATATTTGGTAAACTAACTTGAGAGTTTGTAATGTATAATAATACATCATCTGCATATAATGATATTTTATTTTTGGAATGTTTAGTATTATAGCCGTGAATATTCGGATGTATTCTTATACTTTCCGCTAAGGGCTCTATCGCAAGGGCAAATAGCAGGGGTGATACTGCGCAACCCTGTCTATTGTCCTGGATAAGTGATATTGATTGTAATCATGTATTGTCTTTTCGCTGACTGGTTAGCTCGCAAACAAATGTGTTTCACGATACCCCGGCACACGTGGTGATAATAAACTAAACTAAACTAAACTAAACTAATTGTGGCGGAGTACATGACCCAATCAGCATCAATGGTGCCAAAGTGGTTGAGATCTTCTAGTTCCTTGGTGTTGATCTCACCAACAATCTGTCGTGGACCCACCACATGGATGCAACAGGCAAGAAAGCGCACAAACGTCACTGCTTCCTGAGGTGACTAAGGAACATCGGCATGTCTCCAGTGACCCTTACAAACTTCCACAAACGCACCATTGAAAGCACACTGTCGGGTCACATCACAGCTTGGTTTGGGAACAGCTCTGCCCAAGACCACAAGAAATTGCACAGAGTTGTGGATGCCGCCAAGTCCGTCACACAGACCAGACTCCCCGCCATCGACTCCATCTACACTTCACGCTTCCTTAGAAAAGCAGCCAACACAATCAAAGACTTGTCCCACCCTAGTCAATCCTTTTTCTTCCCGCTCCCGTCCGGCAGAAGGTACAGAAGCTTGGAAGCGTGCACCACCAGACTCAGGAACTGCTTCTTCCCCTCTGTTATCAGCCATCTGAACCGCCCTGCCATAAGCCAGGGTACTGTCCGATTCACCTCTATCCCATTGCGGACATTGGACTTTGTCTCTGGAACTGGTGCGCTACAATGCTGAGAACTATATTCTGCACTCTGTATCTTCCCCTTTACTCTACCTATTGTACTTGAGTTTGACTGGATTGTGTTTATGTACAGTATTATCTGATCTGTTTGGATCGCATGTAAAACACAACTTTTCATTGTACCTCAGTATATGTAACAATAATAAACCTAAATCTACCCATTAGACCACAGTGGTGTAGCTGGTAGAGCTTCTGCCTCACAGCACTAGAGATCTGAGTCCAACCCTGAGCTCCTCGTGTAATATCTTTGTGGAGTTAGTACGCTTCCCCTGTGACCACGTTGAGATTCATCCGAATGCTTTTGTTTCCTGCCACATCCCAAAGGAGCACACAGGGTGCTGGAGTAACTCAGCGGGTCAGGCGGCATCTCTGGAGAAAAAGGATCGGTGATGTATCAGGTCGGGACCCCTCTTCAAACTGAAAGTAGTGGGTTGAGGGAAGGGGTGGGGGGGGTGTGGTGACGAGCCTCCAGGGGGTGGGGGGGGGAGTGGAATGAAGAGCGTCCTTTCAGTCTGAAGAAGGGTCCCCACCTTTTTCTCCAGGGATGTTGTCTGACCCACTGAGTTACTCCAGCACTGTGTCTATCTTTGGTACAAACCTGCATCTGCAGTTTTTGTTTCTTCATCGCAAAGGAATGCAGGACAGTAGGTCTATTGGCCTAGGATGTGGTTTGTAAGCGAGTGCGGGCGTATATTGAGATGTTGTGGGAAATAAATGGGATTAGTGTAGGATTAATGTAAAATGGGAGCTTGATGGTTGACATATACCTTGCGGGTTGAAGAGCCTGTTTCTGCCCTGCATAACTGTGACTCCAATAGTCTACGACTGTTATCTATCTGAATAGACAGCCGGGGTCATCTTTTTAATATCTTAACTACATTATGTTAGCTGCAACACAGCGGCACACTGTCAACGGTTCAACGGTGCTTTCATTGTCACAAATGCCAAACGCACAGTGAAATTATTTTCTTACAAACAGTCCAGTAGAGTATTGTCACACCTCAGCATGCCCCCAATTCGCAAATTGTATAGAAATAGTCCACTGATCCTGAATGCAAGAGGGGCCGTGATTTGGCCCCATTTTCCAAGTCCAGTCCGTGCTCTAGTTGTTATGAGTGGTGCCCGGTCCAGGCTGCTGCGGGGCCTCCAGCCATCGCTTTCCTTGGTCGGTCACAAACCCACGTCCCTCTCCTCGCCCGTCCACGCCTGGGGGGTAGGAGCCTCCCGCAGCGCACCTAGAGGGCGGGGTAGACCAGCCCCCGCTTCCCTCTCCTCCCCTACCAGCCCGCACTCCTCGCTCCGCACTCGTGGCGTCCGTCATCATCGCCTGCTCCATCCACCCGGTACTGAGCAAATTTGGGCCCCATATCCAGGAAGGATGTGCTGGCTCTAGAGAGGGTCCAGAGAAGGTTTAACAACAATGATCCCAGGAATGAGTGGGTTAACATATGATGAGCGTTTAGGCCTGTACTCGCTGGAGTTTAGAAGGTTGAGGGGGGATCTCATTGAAACTTAGAGAATAATGAAAGGCATAGATAGAGTGGATGTGGGGAGGATGTTTCCACTGGTGGGAGAGTCCAGGACCAAAGGTCACACCCTCAGAATTAAAGGGCGCTCCTTTAGAAAGGAGTTGAGGAGGAACTTCTTTAGTTAGAGGTTAGTTAATCTGTGGAACTCATTGCCACAGAGGGCTGTGGAGGCCAAGTCAGTGGATATTTTTAAGGCAGAGATAGACAACTTCTTGCTTAGAACGGGTGTCAAGGGTTATGGGGAGAAGGCAGGAAAATGCGATTTGGAGGCAATCAGCCATGATTGAATGGCCGAGAAGAGTTGATGGGCCAAATGGCCTCATTCTACTCCTATAACTTGTGAACTTGTCTCTGGTCTTCGGGTGATGAGCAGGGGCCATCTCAGCGGACTGCCCCCTTCAAGTCCCCTGGGAACTTCAGCCGCATGCGGTCCTGAACACTGCCCTGAAGCAACAGTGCTTTATCCATCGAGGTGGAGTGTATGGCCTTAGTGTGGATGTGCTACCAACTGTGGAAGTTAACATCCAGGGACCCCCAGATGTGAAAGCACCTTGGCAGGTGTAAACATGTTAAGAACATGTAAACATGTAAAGAACTGTACTGATACAGCCTGATGTTCAAAGTCAGCTTTAATCATCAGTCTTGGTGATGTAGTACAATACGTTGTTAGTTCATCTCTACCACCGGTGTAACTACATCATATGGGAAGTGAGTGTTAATATAAATTGTACAGTAAGGTGGAGTTAATGTTAATACATTACTCTGAATGGTTCACATGCAATAACCAATCTACATCCTTCCCCGTAGAGGAAAGAGTTGATAAGCGGTTGTTAAAACGTATGCGGTTAAACATACTCACCGTACCTGTCGGGCGGTCTGCTAACCCGACCCGAACGCGTGCGGACAAACCCTTCCCCATCCGTTCCAGAAAGGTTTTTTTTTTGTTTTTTGTTTTTTTAATCAAAAATATTTATTCGAATATTAAAATAGTATTTACAATACAATAAAACAAAACACCACCATAATACAAGATGAAACAAATATGCTAAGCAACTGCTAAAAAACTATATTGCAATCCTTGTCCAGGATACATTCAACCCCCCTCGGTGCCCAGCGGTCGCGGAACTCCCTCAGGGTGCCCGTAGTCAGGGCGTATTCCCTTTCTATCCGCACCCGGGCACGGACGTATCCCCGGAAAAGGGGCAGGCAGCTGGCTCGGGTAGAGCCCTCCACCGTCTGGCGCCTTGACTCGCGGATGGCCAGCGTGGCCAGGCCCAGGAGCAACCCAACCAGGACATCTTCAGCCCTACCCTCTCCCCTACGCACAGGGTGTCCAAAGATGAGGATGGTGGGTGAAAAATGCAGCCAGAAGGCAAGGAGCAGCCCCTTTAGGTATTCAAACAGCGGATGCAGTCCGTTCAGGAAAGGTTAGTAGGCCTGGGTGGTGGAGAACCGAAGAAGGAGAACGCAGCCGGGGAACCTTGAGAGGAAAGGCGGGTCGAGCTTGCAGGACTTGGGGCACTGGGGGATGAGGGAAACAAACAACGCGGGGAATACATGCTAGTATCAGGGGGTCTGAGACGGACAACAGCAGCAGGTGTCTTGAAAACCAACGGCGGTGCGTAAGGACCGGAAGGAGCTGGTCGCGGTTCGTTCACGGGCAGAAAATGTTGACGGCTGCACCGATACAGAACACCATCGACGTTGACGAGGTAGGAACGAGGTTCCTTTGCTGGCTCCTCAACGAAACCCAGCCGGATGTGTCCAACTGCAGTCCGCAGGCGAACCACATGACCTTGCAGTAACGGTTTGAGCGGTCTGCTCGACTTGTCATAGGAACACTTCTGGACATCGTGTTTCCCCTGAATGCGCTTCTGGACCGCAGCTGGTTTGAGCACCTGTGGCTTCAGCAGTTGCTGGGCGACGGGGAGCTGGGGCCGTGTCGTGCGAGAGAGACATCAACCGCTGGGCGGGAGAGCCTAGTACACCATCCCTGGAAATGTTCCTCAGGTTGAACAGATCCAGGTAGACGTCGGAATCGGCAAGATGCGAACGTTCCATTAACTGTTTCACGCTCCTGACAGCACGCTCAGTGAGGCCGTTGGGTTGAGGGTATTCGGGGCTGCTGGTAACATGCTGAAACTTCCAACGTTTGGCAAAGTTTTTAAATGCCTGGCTGGTGAACTGTCTCCCGTTGTCAGTTTGCAGTCAAACTGGTACGCCGTGTACAGAGAAATGTCTCTGAAGCTTCTGTATAACAATCTCAGACGTAATGGTAGGGAGCAGATCAAGTTCAAACCAATTGGAATAGGAATTGACCAGAACTAGATAGTGTTTACCATGCCATTCAAAAATATCCGCAGCGATGGATGTCCAAGGTAGTTCTGGAGCGGGTTGTTGCAGGAGAGGCTGTTTCTGTTGGTGGGGAGCCAGACTGTTGCAAGTGGAGCAGGATGCTGTTTTTTCACGTATGTATTTGGTCATTCCTGGCCAATAAAACATGCTTTGGGCACAGGCAAGCATAGCCTCAGTACCTGGGTGGCCGTTGTGGACATCTTTGTTGTATTCATCGTGCAGGGATGAGGGGATCACAGCTTTGTGACCCTTGACAATGATCCCGCCTTGTATCACCAGTTAATCGCGGACTAAGAATAATGGCTGAATATCAAGTGGAGTGTTGGATTATTTTGTGGGCCAACCACTATTGAGAATGGAGGAGAGCAGCTGTAGCGTTCTGTCAGCAGCTGTGTGTTCCGCCAGGCAAAGCAATCGTTCCGTAGGAACAACGTCAACTTTAGGCACAGCAAGCTTGTCGCACTCGAAAGGATGTTGTTCGCAGGACGCCCGTGGCGCTCGAGAGAGTGTCGGCGATGAGCATATCTTTGCCCTTTTTGTAGACAATATGGAAATCAAAGGGCTGGAGCTGAATCATCATACGCTGCAAACGTGCAGGCGCTGCGTGAATAGGCTTGTTCAGGATGGTGACCAGGTGGTCAGTTTCAATTGTAATAGTTTTCCCAAAGATAAAGTCTCTAAACTTGGAACATGCAAAAACGACAGCTAGCAGCTCCTTTTCAATTTGGGCATAGCGCTGCTCGGTGTCTGTCATGGTGCGAGAGGCGTACGATACAGGTAGCACGGTGCCATCAGCTGATGTTTGTAGGCAGGCTGCGCCTAAACCGTATTGCATTACTCTGATTTGTTCACATGCAATAACCAATCTACAGCAGGGACTGAGGGGGGCTGCCTTCTCTGCACACTGACTTCTTTTTTCTCTTTTATTATATTGTTCACAGTGTACTATGTTTACATATTCTGCTGTGTAGCTGCAAGTCACAATTCCATTGTTCTATCTGGGACACATGACAATAAAACACTATTGACTCGTGACTGGGGCAAGGATGGATAACTCAGTCCACACGAGGCCAGGCGTCACTAGTCCAGGGAAGAGAGGGAGAGCCAAGGGGTGGTAACAGCGCCACAGTCAGTCACAGCTCAGCGCCCCAGGTTCGATCCCAAACTCAGGTACTGTCCGCGTGGAGTTTACACGTTCTACCTGTGACCACGTGGGTTTCCTCCAGGAGCTCCGGCTTCCTTCCACATCCCAAAGACGTGCGGGTTTGTGGGTTCATTAGCCCTCTGTAAGCGGCCTCTACTCTAGTGAAGGTGGTGGTAGAATCTAGAGGGAGTTGATGGGACTGTGAAGAGAAAAGGTCGGCGGACCTAGAATATAGGCCGCAGAACAGGACAGTACCAGAACAGGCCCTTCGGCCCACAATGTTCATGCTGAGCACAGTACTAAGTTCAACTAATCTCCTCTGCCAGCATGCGTTCCCCATCGCTCCATTGCCTGCAGCTTATCCTTATGTCTATTCTAAAAGCCTCTTAAATCCAGCCGTCATTTCTGCCTCAGGAGAAAACAATGCAAGATTGTCAAACCTCATTTTATAACTAATACCCTCTAATCCAGACAGAATTCTAGTAAAGCCCTTCACCTCCCTCTCCCATTCCTACACATCCCCCCTTTCTGTAAAGGGGCGACCAGAACTGGCATTAAAGGGCCTGTCCCACTTTCACGACCTAATTCACAACATTTTTTACTCGTGGACATTTTACATCAGGCTAGAAAAACGCCGCGACCTACTTGATGCCACGAGTACCCACAACTAGCATCACGGCCTGCTACGACCTACCTACGACCTCCTGACGGCCATGCTGCGTGAATTAAGTTGTGAAAGTGGGACAGTCCCTTGACGTAGAACAGAGGACACAGAACAGGACAGGCCCTTCGGCCCACAATGTCCATGCTGAACGTGATGCCAAGTTAAGCTCATCTCCTCTGCCTACATGTGATCCATATCTCTCCATTCCTCCAAGCCTTACCCCACTACTCAAACCTCACGTCAAAAACCTTGGCGTGATATTTGACTCAGCACTGAAATTTGACAAACAAGTAAATGCCGTGGTAAAATCTAGCTTCTTTCAGCTTTGGACGATAGCTAAAATAAAACAATTCCTCCAGTTTGATGACCTCGAAAAGATCATCCACACATTTATCTCCTCCCGCCTAGATTACTGCAACTCTCTTTACACTGGCATCAGCCAATCCTCCCTGTCCCGCCTGCATCTGGTCCAAAACGCCGCAGCGAGACTCCTGACGGGCACCCGAAAAAGGGACCACATCACCCCGATCCTGGCCTCTCTCCACTGGCTCCCTGTGCGGTTCCGTATACATTTCAAGACCCTCCTCTATGTCTACAAAGCCCTCAATGGGCTTGCCCCCTCCTACATTAAAAGCCTTCTCACCCACCACTTCACCTCCAGGTCCCTCAGATCGGCCGACTTGGGGTTGCTGAATATCCCGCGGTCTAGACATAAGCTTAGGGGCGACCATGCCTTTGCGGTTGCAGCCCCTAGACTGTGGAACAGCATCCCCCTTCCCATCAGAACTGCCCCCTCCATCGACTTCTTTAAGTCAAGACTAAAATCTTATCTATACTCCCAAGCCTTTCTTGACGTCCTCTGAGCGAGGGCTATATGTATATATGTATGTAGTTTGTTTGTCTATACTATTCTTATAACAAATGTAAACACTTTGGCCAACGAGAGTTGTTTTTTAAATATGCTATATAAATAAATGTGACTTGACTTGACATTCCCTACGTATCCTTATGTCTGTCTAACATCCTCTTAAATCCCACTATCGTATCTGCCTTCACCATTACCTCGGCAGCCATGCTTAGTGCCCAGTGCTCTGTGCCAAAACCATGCGCTGCTCACCTCATTGGAACTTTGCCCCTCTCACACTAAAACTATGCCCTCTAGTCTTCGGCATTTCCAACCAGGGAAAATGGTTCTGACTGGGAGAGGCCAGGGGGGCGGGGGAAGAGGGGGGGGGGGGGGGAGGGGAGGAAGGGGGGGGAGGAAGAGAGCCCAGGGAGGGATGAAGAGAACCCGGGGGGGGGGGGGGGGTGGTGGGAAGCCCGGGGGGAGAGAGAGAGGATGAGTGAGCTCTAGTGCAGGGCCCGACTTGCTCGTTCTTCGCTCACAGCGCATGCCGTAGTCTTCAACCATGACCTTTGGTCTTCAGTCGACGGCCAGACCTTTGAAATACAGGGGGAAGGAGGGAGGGGTGGGAGGTGACGCGCGCGAGCAGATGACAGATCCATTGTCACGTCATCAGCGGAAAAAAACAGGCGTTTCGAATTCAAAAAATGAATCGGATTTGTGAACATTTTCATAAATAACTCAAGAAATAAAGCTCAAAATTTTCAGGTAAGCGGCTTTTTGACTTCACCGGATAAATCTCCACAGGAATATGTAAAAATGTTATCGTCAGGGCGTTATTTTTTCGAGCAGTATGATTATACACACACACACACACACACACACACACACACACACACACACACACACACACAAACACACACACAAACACACACACACACACACACACACACACACACACACACACACACACACACACACACACACACACACACACACACACACACAAAACACACACACACACACACACACACACACACACACACACACACACACACACACACACACACAAACACACACATACACAGACCCACACATATCCAAGATCAGAGTTTTAAGTATAGCGATGTAGATATATGTGTGTGGGTGATCATATATTGATATATAGTCCATATATATATACTGTGGCGCCACCTGGTGGTTAGGCCACTTACTGAGTGAACCCTCGGCACTAGGGCCGGGGGGTCATGTGACTGTGTTTTGCGGGAAGGAGTGGTCACGTGGTTTAGGGGTGTGTCCTGGTATATATTCAGAACTCTGGGAAAACCCTCCCCAGACGGGTGTGTGCTGTTCTCTGTATTTACCAATAAAGATTCACTACGTGTGGCTCATTATAATATTATATGATGTTGAGTCGTACATTGAGGAGCAACATTCAGAGAGGCTGTTCACAAACTGACTGGTTATAATATGGGGCAGGAGGCCATTAGTGCTCGACCCTAAACGTCAACTATTCCTTCTCTCCAGGGATGCTGCCTGACCCGCTGAGTTACGCCAGCTTTTTGTGTCTGTCTTGAGTTTAAACCAGTATCTGCAGTTCCTTCTTACAGATAATGAATCAGTTACTGGTGACAAAAAGACGCATCAACACGTTAACCGATGGGAACATGGGTCACGGGTAGACAACCGAAACAAAGTAAGGTGGATGGACAACTGGATTGATATACAGATAATGTGTCAGGGAAAAAAACCAGAGACAGTGAGTTACACGGATATGAAGACCATAACAAGGTCAGACAGAGATAAATGGACTGAGAGGGACAAATAGAAATAAATAGAATTATCGGATAGATAGACAGATTGATGTGCACAAAGATTAATAAATAGTCAGGTACTAATCAAGATATAGCTGCTGAATATGGAATATTTACCCAATTATTTTAGAGTTTGGTATTTTATTGTCGCTTGAATAATGCATGAGATGCACAATAATTTTTCCATCCCAGACTTTGTTTGGCAGCATTTGCACTAATGAAAGAGATGGCGGAGAGAAGAATGATGAAGTGTCTGTGTGCAATGCTCATAAAATGGCCAGCAATAAACACTGTTCACGGAACCTACGCAGCCCACTCCCAGCTTGGTGGAACTAGCACCTCATATTTCGCTTGGGCTGCTTACAACCCAGCGGTATGAATATTGACTTCTCTAACTTCAAGTAACCCTTGCTTTCCCTCTCTCTCCACCCCTCCCCCATCCTAGTTCACCCACCAGTCTGACTGTCCTCCTGATTAAATGTTATCTCTGTATGCCTCGCTGTCAGCTTCCCCGAGCGAACAATGATCTATTCTACCTACTCCTTAATCTTTGGCCCCTTTGTCTCGTTTTCACACCTTACTCTTCCATATCTCTGGACTCCCTCTCACCTGACTCTCAGTCTGCAGAAGGGTCTCGACCAGAAACGTCACCCATTCCTTCTCTCCAGAGATACTGCCGGTCCCGCTGAGTTACTCCAGCATTTTGTGCTTATCTTCGGGACTACCACGGACACTGGCTGCGGTTACAAAGCCAGCTTTACACACATAAACCGGAATAGGAGAGGAGGAGCATAACCGCTATAGCATGAACTGGTGACCTCTTAAAGATGAACAGCACAGCTCCTGGCTAGCATACATTTTTAGTTTCGTTTACTTTAGAGATGCAGCGCGGAAACAGGACCTTTGGCCCTCCAAGTCCACACCATAATTCACGACCTCTGCCGAGTTTGCCCTTGACTCATACTCGCAGTATGGTCGCCACA
Source organism: Amblyraja radiata (assembly GCF_010909765.2). Classification (NCBI taxonomy): domain Eukaryota; kingdom Metazoa; phylum Chordata; class Chondrichthyes; order Rajiformes; family Rajidae; genus Amblyraja; species Amblyraja radiata. Next base: position 25,763,160 of record NC_045987.1, read on the forward strand.
AGGTCGTAGGAGGTTGTAGGTAGGCCGTGATGCTAGTCGTAGGTACTCGTGGCATCAAGTAGGTCGGGGCGTTTTTCTAGTCTGATGAAAAATGTCCACGAGTATAAAAAGTCGTGAATTAGGTCGTTAAAGTGGGACAGGCCCTTAACACTATCCTACACACACTGGGGACAATTTACAAATTTAAAGCCAATTAGCCTCCAAACCTGCACATCTTTGGAGTGTGGGAGGAAACAGAAGATCCCGGTGAAAACCCAAACAGGTCACGGGGAGAATGTACTAACTCTGTACAGACAGCACTCGTGGTCAGGATTGAACCTGGGTCTCTGGCGCTGTAAAGGGCCTGTACCAATTGGCGATTTTTTCGGCGACAGATCAGGGTTGCCAAAAGATTTTGAACATCTCAAAATTCAGCGTAGACAAAAAAATGTTGCGACACTTGAAAAACACCGCACGTCAATACGTCATCATGCCGCGTTACGGCACGTCACTGCCGCATCACGCCGCAACTTTTGCAGTGACCTGATACGTCAGTCAATGATGCTGGCAGTCGCCAAAAAAATCGCTAAGTGAGACAGGCCCTTAAGGCAACAACTCTACCTCTGCACCATTGTGCCGTCAAGTTGGAGGGAAGATATATATAGGATTCTGGGTGAAGCACTGGGAAGGAAATGTTGTTGCAGAAAATATAAACTCTTGGTGCTGAAGGTAAAATACTGATGCTGGCTCATAGCTATTATAGAATTGGTATGTTTCTCATTGGCAAGATGTATCAAGTGGTGTGCCACAGGATTGCTGGTGTGACCTCAAATTTTTTGCGATCAATATCTATATTACTAAAAGTCTGATCTTGACCACTTCCTGTTGTTCTGTATATTGATTTTAGAAAAAACGCTGCCACGCAAGGCTGTGATTTTTAGCCATCTTACTCAGAGTTCCCCTCCGTTGCGCAGGACAAGAGGATTTTCCCCATTGATGAAAAATAAAAGATTTATTAGCGTTTAAAAAGTGTTGAGATTCTCTCTCTTGAAGGCCACGCCTCTTCCGGAGGGACTATAAAACCCGGAAGCGTTGAGTGCCTCAGTCAGTCTCTACAAGATGGGGGAGCGAGAGGGTCACGTCTCTCAGTCTGAGCTGTGAATAACACTGAACACATGTCTACTAAACTGTGAGTGTTTTTATTGACCTGCCAGTGCCCTTAATGTGGTTTGAAAATATAGTTTGGAAATGCTAAAGCTGTGTTGCCTTTGGTTTGGAAATGCTAAAGCTGTGTTGCCTTTGGTTTGGAAATGCTAAAGCTGTGTTGCCTTTGGTTTGGAAATGCTAAAGCTGTGTTGCCTTTGGTTTGGAAATGCCAAAGCTATGTTGCCTAATTAAAGTTGCCTTGCCTAATTAAAGTTGCCTTGCCTAATTAAAGTTGCCTTGCCTAATTAAAGTTGCATTGCCTTCTATATAATCAAAAGTCTAATCTTGACCACTTCCTGTTTGCACTTTATATTGATTTTAGAAAAAATGCTACCACGTACGGCTGTGATTTTTGGCCATCTTACTCAGAAGTCTCCCTACGCTCGTCAGGTGCCGAGGATTTTTCCCATCGATGAAAAATAAAAGAGTCATTAGTTTTAAAAATGTTGAGAATCTCACTCCTATCAATCACATGAAGTCCACGCCCCTTCTGGTGGGAGGGGAGGGACTATAAAACCCAGAAGTGTGGGCGTGGCTCAGTCTCAGCAAGATGGAAGAGGGAGAGGTCACGACTCGCTATCTTTAATGGCCTTGCACCCTGCTTGAAATGGTATGAAACTGCACTTGAATTTGGTGGCCTTGTACCCTACTTGAAATGGAAGCACAGCAGGCTTGAGTGACTGAGCCGCCAGCCCAAGAATCCATTCTGCCCACAATGTCCATACTAGCCCTCTGGAAACCAGTCCCTTCAGCCCACAACACCCATACTAGCACTCCAGAAAGCCCCCCTCCCCCACTGACCACCAATATTGAAATTTGTGGAGAGGTGGAATATTGCATTGGGGGACCAGCACTCCCGTGTGATGCTGGGACCCAACGGGCCCCACTTAGTCTAGTTAATTATATAGACACCAAAATAGGTGGACGTGCAGATAGTGAAGTTGGTTCTCATATAGTTGATCTGGATCTTGATCAGCTGGCCAAGTGGGCCAAGGAATGGCAAATGGAATGAATGGAATGGAATGAAAGCAGGAAAATAGGAGGGGCAGGACAGGAGGCCAATATAAGAATGGGAGGAGGAGTTAAAATTGTTAGCAACCAGGAGATCCAATAGGCTTTGGCGGACCGAGTGCAAGTGTTTGGTGAAACAGTCGCAGAGTCTCTGCTTGGTCTCGCCGATTTACAGGAGGCCACATCAGGAATATCAGGTGCAGTAGATGAGGTTAGAAGAGGTGCACGTGAACCTCTGTCCCACCAGAGAGGACTGCTGGGATCCCTGGATAGAGGCAAGGGAGGAGGTATAGGGACAGGTGTTGCATTTCCTGTGGTTGCAGGGGAAAGTACCTGGGCAGGGTAGTTTGGGTGGGAAGGGATGGGTGAACAGTTGCAGAGGGAGGCTGGTGGGGTGGAAGGTGGGGACCAGGGGAACTCTGTCCTCGTTGCTTCTGGGGGGAGAGGGAGTGGTGTATAACTATGGGGCACAGAGGAGACACGTGTGAGCGACACATCTATGACAGCCGGGGGGGAACCACATTTAACTAAAGGACCAGGACATCTTGGATGTTCCAGATTGGAAAGTCTAATCTCAGGAGTAGGTGCAGCAGAGGCGTAGTATCTGAGCAGAGGGGATAGCATTGTTGTAAGAGGCAGGGTGGAGGGAAGCATAGTCCACACAACTCTGGGAGTTGATGGGTTTGTGGTCGACGTCAGTCGATAGTCTGTCCCCTGTGACGGAGACAAGGAGATCAAGAAAGGGGAGCGAGTTGTCAGAGATAGTCCACGGCAAGGGTGGAAGTTAGTGACCATGTTAATGAAACCAATATGTTCTGCACTGATGCAGGAGGCAGCACCAATGCAGTCCTCTATGTAGCAGAGAGTATACTGTGGACAATAGTGGCTTAACATAGAACTGGTCTGAACGGGTGAGTGATGGTCTGTGTGGGCTCGGTGGGGCCGAAGGACCCATTTCTACGCTACATCTTTCAATCAATCAATCAAACAATACTGTGCATAAACACCATGAAGCCAAACTCAAGTACATTAGTAAAGGGGAAGATACAGAGTGCAGAATATAGTTCTCAGCATTGTAGCGCACCAGTTCCACAGACAAAGTCCAATGTCCGCAATGGGGTAGAGGTGAATCGGACAGTACTCCAGCTTGTGGAAGGAGCGTTCAGAAGCCTGATAACAGATGGGAAGAAGCTGTTCCTGAGTCTGGTGGTGCGCGCATTCAAGCTTCTGTTCTTTCAGCCGGATGGGAGCAGGGAGAGGAAGGAATGACCGGGGTGGGACAAGTCTATGATTGCGTCGGCTGCTTGTGCGAGGCAGAGTGAAGGAGTCATCAGTGGGGAGTCTGGTCTGTGTGATGGATGGGGCAGCAACACAGTGCAATTTCATGTGGTCTTAGGCAGATAATATATGTTGCGTGTAGATTGGACCCAAGCACTGACCCCTGAGGTTGGCACCAGTCACTATCCACCATCTCGAGTACAGGTCCATCACCAATTTTCTGGCAGCTCCTTTATTCTGGACAAACTTACGAGAGCGCACTTGAAATCACCCCCCCCCCCATGAAGTCCCCCCCGAAAATGTGGCACCTAGTCAGGGTGAGGCGGCCGATCTCGACCTCATTGGGACTTCCGCGGCCAATCGGCGGGTCAGATTTTCCCCCTTGGCCGAGGCTCTGGAACCCCGGCCTGGCTGTAGCCGGCAGATCCGTTCCCATAGCCGACTTGTTTACAAGAATGATCCCAGGAATCTTTGGATTAACATATGATGAGCGTTTGACGGCACTGGGCCTGTACTCGCTGGAGTTTAGAAGGGTGAGGGGGGACCTCATTAAAACTTATAGAATAGTGAAAGGCCTGGATGGAGTGGAGTGGAGAGGATGTTTCCACTAGTGGGAGAGTCTAGGACCAGAGGCCGCAGCCTCAGAATAAAAGGACGTACCTTTTAGAAAGGAGATGTGGAGGAATTTCTTTAGTCAGATGGCAGTGAATCTGCGAAATTCACTGGAGGCCAAGTCAATGGATATTTTTTTAATTTTATTTATTTCTTTATTAGAAGTAAGTGCAATACAGTGGTACCTTTTTTTCAGGTGCCAAATATATGTTGGCATGTTACATTCTAGGTACAGCTTCATTATTTATTTATTTATTTAAATGCGAGAGAGAAAAATAGACTAGGTAATAGAGAGTAAAAAAACGTGATGTATAGTGTGTGAGAAAAAAAACCCCGAAAAGAGAGAGAGAGTGAGGGAGAGAAGAAAGAGAGAGAGGAAGAGGAGAAAATGGGAGATAGGAGATAAGTATTTATATTCTTGACCATCTTTCACCCAGACCTGAAACAGTTGGTTTTTACGATTCTGTTGCACCATATGCTTCCAAGAAGTCAGATGTGCTGTGTCCAACATATTTATAATCCACATTTTAAGCGTTGGTATGGATGTATTTTTCCAAAATTTGAGTATAAGCTTTTTTGCTATTATTAACCCATAATTAAAAAATGAATTTTGAAATGTGTTTAATTTATTCCCGTCTCCCGTTACTCCAAGTATAATCATTACAGTGTTAGGCTCCATTTTTATCTTGAATAATTTTGTAGATATATAAAAAATATTGCACCAGAATTTATGGAGTTTTATGTAGGAAGTCAATGGATATTTTGAAGGTGGAGATTGATAGATTCATGATTAGTACGGGTGTCAGGGGTTACGGGGAGAAGGCAGGACAATGGGGTTGAGAGGAACTAAAGATTAGCTACGATTGAATGGCGAAGTAGACTTGATGGGCCGAGTGGCCTAATTCTGCTCCTATAACATGAACATGACTTCCGAGGCCGTTGTTGCTGGCCGGTATCTCGGCCCCTCCCCCCCCGGCGGCCTAGGCAGAATGTTCCGGTATCGGTGGACTTCTCTCATAGGCCCTGACCTCTGTTGGTCCGGCAACACGGGTAATCCAGAAAGCCTCTGGAACCAAGGATGCCGGAAAATCGGCGGTAGACCTGTATTCTTATTTAGTCCTGCTCCCAGTTTCCTGACTGTCAACCAGTCCTCAATCCATGCATGTATAAACTGCCAATTTCATGCGTTCACTGTCCTATTATGTGGAACTTTAATGAAAGTCCTTCTGAAAATTCAAATAAACTACGTCTCAGATGCTCCCTTATCTGTTCCCCCATTTAACTTATTTTAGAGATACAGCATGGAAACAGGCTCTTCGGCCCACCGAGTCCATGCCGACCAGTGATCCCCGTAATCTAACATAATAATAATAATAATAATATATTTTATTGTCATTGCACATAAGTGCAACGTGATTTGGGTATGCAGCTACCAGCCGACATCATAACTTAAGTAACTACTAAAATTTAGGTTTAGATACCCCGAGAACATGGATTGTACAAAGAACATTACAACAGTAAAATAGTCAAAACAGACTAAAGTGCAGATGTGTCTGTGCGACGTGACCATCCGAGGGAGACAGTCCATGAGGGTGGGGGGCACTCAGCAGGGCCGGTTCAGAGCCGCTATAGCTCTGAGAATGAAACTGTTCCTGAGTCTGGAGGTGCGGGCGTAGAAGGCCTTGTAACGTCTGCCGGAAGGAAGTAGTTTGAACTGTCCATTACAAGGGTGTGAGGAGTCTTTGTGAATGCTGACGGCCTTCCTAAGATACTATCTTATACACACTGGGGACAATTTACAATTATACTGAAGCCAATTCACCGACACACCTTTACGTCTTTGGAGTGTGGGAGGAAATGGAATTCCCAGAGAAAACCTGCTGAGTTGCTCCAGCTTTTTGTGTCTATCTTCACTCCCTGGACCAGTTAGTTTAATGTCAGGAGTTGGGAAAATGGGAGAGTCTATTTAAAATGGTTTGATGACAGGAAGCATAGAAAATATCAATGGATCAGACAACATAGATTTAGAAAGGGAAAATCAGGTTTAACAAACCAACTGGAGTTTTACAGGGATTTCCAATGGCGACACAGAGTGGCACCGCACAGCGCCAGAGACCCGGGATCGATCCTGACTACGGGTGCTGGCTGTACGGAGTTTGTACGTTCTCCCCGTGACCTGCATGGGATTTCTTTGAGATCTTTGGTTTCCTCCCTCATTCCAAAGTCGTACAGGTTGGTAGGTTAAATGGCTTGGGTTTGTGCACTTGCTATCAGTGTAAATTGTCCCCAGTGTGTGTTGGCTTGTGTTAATATGCGGGGATCGCTGGGCGGCGCGGACTCAGTGGGCCGAAGGGCCTGTTTCCTCACTGTATCTCTAAACTAAACTAAACTAAACTAAAAAAAAATAAAACCTCAATTTCTATGACAACACATGTCTCGACTATTTCCATGGCAACATCTTTTATTTCCCTGGGATGCAGATTATCAAGCCCTGGAGGCTTAATGACTCTCATTCCATTAATTTCTCCGTCATTACTATTTCCATTAATTCCTCCTTTTCATTAGACTTTGGGTTCTGTGGCATTTCTGAGAAATCAATTGTGCCTTTTTCTGTAATGACAAAACTAACGCATTTATTTAATTGCTCTGCCATTTCTATGTACCCGCTTACAAATTCTCCCTTGTCTTATTGTAAGGGACCTACAGTACCTTTGTCTTCATTAAATTTGTATTGCATTTTTCTTGGTTTTACAGTCCACTTTCATATTCTTTGCAAAGTTCCCCTTACATCTAACTTGCCTCTTTTAATCTAACTCTTTGTTGCCCAATCATCACCCCTATTATTTATTTTCACAATTTTCTACACCTTCTGTTTGTAGATAGAAGGATATGGGGAGAAGGCAGGAACAGGGTACTGATTGGGGATGATCAGCCACGATCACATTGAATGGTGGTGCTGCTCGAAGGGCCGAATGGCCTACTCCTGCACCTATTGTCTATTGTCCTTCGGCCCACTCTGTCCATGCCGAACATGATGCCATCTTATCTGCCTGCACATAATTCACATCCCTCCATTCCCTGAAAATCCATGTGCTTATACATAAGTCTCTTCAATGCCACTATCATATCTGCCTTCACCATCAGCCCAGGCAACGCGTTCTAGGCCTAACCACCCTTTTTTTTCATTTGCCTTTTCAGTTTTAAGCAATGATATGATGTTTCAATCCTACGGATAATGCCCCTGTCCCACTTAGGAAACCTGAATGGAAACCTCTGGAGACTTTGCGCCCCACCCAAGGTTTCCGTGCGGTTCCCGGAGGTTGCAGGTGGTTGCCGGAGGTTGCAGGTAGTGGAAGCAGGTAGGGAGACTGACAAAAACCTCCGGGAACCGCACGGAAACCTTGGGTGGGGCGCAAAGTCTCCAGAGGTTTCCGTTCAGGTTTCCTAAGTGGGACAGGGGCATAAGGTTCTGACTGCCAAGCCTCTCACAGCTTTATAAACCTCCATCTGGTCTCCCCTCAATCTCTGGCGTTCCAGTGAAAACAAGTCTGAAGAAGGGTCTCGACCCAAAACGTTGCCTATTTCCTTTGCTCCATAGATGCTGCCTCACCCGCTGAGTTTCTCCAGCATTTTTGTCTCCCACCTTTGGACAACCTCTCCCTGTAGCTAATAATCCATGTATTACTCCCTTTCCAAAGCCTCCACATCCTTCCTGTAATGAGGCGAATAAATACCTTGATTGCATGGCACTCGATTTTACTTGCTGTATACTCCTCAGTAATTGAAGCTGTCCACGCCGGCCTACAGCAGGAACGACACACAGGCAGCCATAGTCAACAAGAGAGTCTAATCTCTGACATTTAGAGAGTTGCTGAAGGGGAGGCAGTGGGATTAGACGAAGGAATTAAAGTATTTCTGATCTCCAAATTAAGTCAAAGGAAGTTTCAGACGGATAATTGTAAGCCTGGAGCATAAAAGCTCATTAAATGTCGATTATTGTTCAAATATTATTTGAATAGACAGTGTCTTTTATTATTAATATATTATCGTGTTAATGATGAGAAACATGAATACCAAGTCACTTTAAATGTAAAGTTATGCTTCTCTGTAGTTATTGAGGCTGTATACCAATCATTCTAAGGTTCAGGCTTAGAATTGTCTATCTGAAATCACTAATTTGGAGATCAGAAATACTTTAATTCCTTAGTTTAATCCCACTGCCTCCCGTTCTTCCTCTCTAAATGTCAGAGATTAGACTCTCTTGTTGACTATGGCTGCCTGTGTATCGCTCCGCTGTTAGCCGACATGGACAGCTTCATTTACTGAGGAGTTCATAACAAAAAAAATTGAGTGTCATGCAATCAGGAAATTGGTCACCCCTATTACAGTAAGGATTACAGAAAGAAACAAACTCAATGCCAGCATTTATTTCAAGAGGGCTTGTATACAAAAACAGGGATGTAATGCTGTGCCTCTACAAGGCGCTGGTAAGGCCGCATTTGGAATATTGTGAGCAATTTTGGGCACCATATCTGAGGAAGGATGTGCTGGCTCTGGAGAGGGTCCAGAGAAGGTTTACAAGAATGATTCCAGGAATCAGTAGGTTAACCTATGATGAGTGTTTGTCGGCACTGGGCCTGTACTCGCTGGAGCTTAGAAGACTGAGGGGGGACCTCATTGAAACGTACAGAATAGTGAAAGGCTTGGATAGAGTGGATGTGGAGAGGATGTTTCCACTAGTGGGAGAGTCTAGGATAAGAGGCCATAGCCTCAGAATTAAAGGACGTTCTTTTAGGAAGGAGATGAGGAGAAATCTCTTTTGTCAGAGGGTGGGGAATCTGTGGAATTCTTTGCCACGGAAGGCTGTGGAGGCCAAACCAGTGGATATTTTTAAGGCAGAGATAGATATTCTTGATTCGTATGGGCGTCAGAGGTTATGGGGAGAAGGCAGGAGACTGGGGTTAGTAGGGAGTGATAGATCAGCCATGATTGAATGGCGGAGTTGACTAGATGGGCCGAATGGCCTCATTCTCCTCCTATCACTTATGACCTTATGACCTTATGATGTGGAGGCTTTGGAAAAGGTGCAGAGGATGTTTACTAAAATGATACATGAATTCAAGGTTTGTTTTGGAATTGTTTTCTATGGAATGCCGGAGATTGAGGGGAGACCTGCTGAAAGATTATAAAATGATGAGAGGCATAGATAGGATAGACAGTCAAAATCTTGTCCTCAGGATGTGAATATCATATACTAGAGGCTATAGATTTAGGGTGAGAGGGATAAAGTTCAAAGGGCATTTGCGGGGCAGGTTTTAAAATAAAAGTGTGGTCGGCGCCTAGATGGCAGACATGACAGTGGCATCTAAGAAGCTTTTGGACAGGCACATGCAGGGAATGGAGGGACATGGATTATGTGCTGGTAGATAAGATGGCATCATATTGGGCACGGATATTGTGGGCCAAAGAGCCTGATCCTGTGCCGTGCCATGATAACATGCCCACTTCTGGGGACTGACATATGATGAACGACTGGATCGACCGGGCTTATATTCACTGGAATTTAGAAGGACGAGAGGGAATCTTATAGAAACATATAACATTTTTAAGGGATTGCACAGGCTAGATGAAGAAAAAATGTTCCCCATGTTGGGGGAGTCCAGAACCAGGGGTCACACGGTATAAGAATGAGGTGGTAGGCCATTTAGGACTGAGATGAGGAAAAACTTTTTCACCCAGAGTTGTGAATCTGTGGAATTCTCTGCCACAGAAGGCAGTGGAAGTTAATTCACTGGATGTTTTCAAGAGAGAGTTAGATATATGTTGCTCCTAGGGCTAACGGAATCAGGGGATATGGGGAGAGAGCAGGAATGGGATACTGATTTAGGATGATCAGCCATGAACATATTGAATGGCGGTATTGGTTCGAAGGGCCGAAAGGACTACTCCTGCACCTATTTTCTATGTTTCTATGTTTCTGAACTTATGATGAAGAGGAACTGCTGAGGAACTCCTGGGGCTTCAGTATTGGGCTCCCATTACCACAATGCCTTGGGATAAAGTAGGATCTCAGTTTCACCAGAATGCATTGGTATTGTACTTGGTTAAATGCTGCTTTGCTATCGGGGGGGTAGTCACTCTCACCTCACCTTCAAATCTCAGTCATTGGTTCATAACGTCATAAGTTCTAGAAGCAGAATTGGGCCATTTGGCCCACCAAGTCTACTCCGCCATTCACTCATGGCTGATCTTGTAAGTGATGGCTGATCTATCTCTCCCTCTCAACCCCATTCTCCTGCCTTCTTCCTTTAACCCCTGACACCCGTACTAATCTAGAATCTGTCAATCGCCACATTAAAAATATCCATTGACTTGGTCTCCACAGCTGTCTGTGGCAATTAATTCTCCAGATTCACCACCCTCTGACGAAATAAATTCCTCCTCATCTCCTAATTGGCAAATATTCCTCTGTGGCACCTTTACCTGTTTGACAGTGATCGATGGTTTAAGTTTAGGCTTGGGTTTATGTACTGAGGTACAGTGAAAAGCTTTGTTTTTGCAGGCTATCAAATCAGATCATATATACCATACATAAACACAATCACGTCAAACTCCAGTACAACAGGTGGAGCAAAGGGGAAGATACAGAGTGCAGAATATAGTTCTCAGCATTGTAGCACCAGTTCCAGAGACAGAGTCCAATGTCAGCAATGGGGTCGAGGTGAATCGGACAGTACCCTAGCGTATGGAAGGACCGTTTAGAAGGCTGATAACAGAGGGGAAGAAGCTGTTCCTGATTCTGGTGGTGCGCGCTTTCAAGCTTCTGTACCTTCTGCTGTACGGGAGCAGGGAGAAGAAGGAATGACCGGGGTGGGACAAGTCTTTGATTGTGTTGGCTGCTTTTTTGAGGCAACGTGAAGTGTAGATGGTGTCGATGGTGGGGAGTCTGGTCTGTGTGACCGGCTGGGCCACATCCATAACTCAATTGTTTGTGTTCTCGGGTTGAGCTGTTTGCAAACCAAGCTGTGATGCAACTCGACAGCCAGCTATCAATGGTGCATCTGTAGAAGTTTGTAAGAGTCATTGAAGACATGCCCAAATTTTGCAGTCTCCTTTGGAAGTAGAGGTATTGGTGAGTCTTCTTGGCTGTCATTGGGATGATCATTGGTAATATAAAGGATGAGGAACATGAAGCTCCACTAATTCCACTTTGGCTCCATTAATGCTGATCAGGACATGTACTACACGGCTTCACCGTGCCACAGTTGCAAATGTGGAGCAGGGCAGGAGCTTTACAATTCTCCAAATTAAGGACGTTTCAATTAAATGGCCCTAATGTGAAGTACAACAGTGTAGCTGGGCACAAAATGCTGGAGTAACTCAACAGGTCGGGCAGCATCTCTGGAGAAAAGGAAGAGGTGAGGTTTCAGGTTGAGACCCTTCTTCAGACTCAGAGTCAGGGGAAAGGGAAACTAGAGGTATGAAAAGGTGCAGAACAGATCAGAGCTGGCACCAATGACCAAAGAGCCCACAATGGTCTATTGTGGGCTGTGAAGGAGGTGATAGCGAAGGGATACGAACAGTAAAACTAGCAGGATGACTAGGGTGGGGGAGGGATGGAGAGACAGAGGGAATGCAAGGGTTACTTGAAATTAGAGAACTCAATTCTCACACCAGTGTTCCTCCAATTTGCGTGCTGCCTCACTCTGACAGTGGAGGAGACCCAGGACAGAAAGGTCAGTGTGGGAATGGGAAGGGGGGGTTAAAATGTTTGGCAACTGGGATTTTCAATGTTTTTTCATTGCACCACGGTTATAAGGTTATTTAAATTAATAGTGTTGCCATTAACATAATGTGTTATGAATATTAACAAAGGTGAAGGCCAGCTCTCTTTAAATGTAAAGTTATGCTTCTCTGCAGCGGCTGAGCCCAGATACCACTCTTCATCGTAAACTCACTAAGAAATCGCGGGAAACTACAGATGTAACTAAAGGGGGAGATTTCAAAATAATACACTCAACGGCATCATCCTTGTGTTATCTTTACTGTCAGATTTTAAAAGGCAGAGCCAGTACTTCAACAATTTATGGAAAACGGCTCATTTTCCTGTGTTGCCCTTCAGCCTATTTCTGTTTCAAATTAGGTTGACATCAAACTCTAGTGTTTTATTTGTTTTGGCCCTCTGTAAAAACCCCTTCGTTTTGGTAACTCCTTCCTTGTGTGGACGGTTCGGTTATCAAGGGGACTCTGTAGAATTGAAAATATGACTTGGGATTCAAAAGTCAAGCCATTATGAAGTGTAGGTATGTCTGTGTGTTCAACAGACCAAGAGATAGATGAGTGAAAATAAAAGTGGCATTGCCTTGAAGGGCGCACTTTCTTTCACAAAGTTGCTTTAAGACATTAGCCTGATCTTCAAAATATATTGTGTACGAAGGAACTGCAGGTGCTGGTTTACATCGAAGATAGACACAAAATGATGGAGTAACTCAGCGGGACAGGCAGCATCGCCGAGGAAAAGGAATCGGTAACTTTCCGTGAAACGTCACCTATTCCTTTTCCCCAGAGATGCTGCCTGACCTGCTGAGTTACTCCATAATGTTGTGTCTATCTTCAAAACATATCATTGGATTGTGTTTCCAGACTTGTGTGGCACAGTGGCACAGCGGTAGAGTTGCTGACTCACAGCGCCAGAGACCTGGGTTCGATCCTGACCTCGGGTGCTGTCTGTATGGAGTTAGCACGCTCTCTCTGGGGCCACGTGGGTTTCCTCCAGGTGCTCCAGTTTCCTCCCATATCTCAAAGACGTGCGGATTTGTAGATTAATTGGCTTTGGTAAATTGCCCGTAGTGTGTAGAATAGAACTGGTGTATGGGTGATCGGTGGTCATCGTGGCCTCGGTGCGTCAAAGGGCGTGTTTCCATACTATATCTCTAAACTAAACTGAGCCAAACCAAACTAAACTAAACTGAACCAAACTAATCTCAACTAAAACAAACCGAACCTAAACTAAACTAAACCAAACCTAATAATAAGATTATCAACCTGAAACATTGAGTGAGATATTCCTCTCACAGAGGAACCTTTTTTCAAGGCTATGGACTTTCTCCCCAGATTTACATCCACAAATTTTCATTTCCTCCCACGATGATTTGTTGGCAGTGAAATGTTCAATTGTGGTGATATAAAACAATTCCTGCACTAGGGCTAAATTCGGCAGTGGGAGGCCCTGCCAGAGGATAGAAAGAGTCATTGGATAAATCTGAAGAAGGATTCTGACCTGTCCATGTTCTCCAGAGATGCTGCCTGACTCGCCGAGTTACTCCAGCACTCTGTGTCTTTTTTTTTGTAAACCTGCATCTACAGCCGAGGTGCCGAGATAACAGCCCGAAAAGACGGCCTCGGATGTCGGCTATGGGAATGGATCTGCCGGCTCCGGCTGGGCCGGAGTTCCACAGGGGGCAAATTCAACAGGGCCCCAGAATATCAGCTGCAAAAATCCCAATGAAGTTGACATCGGCCGCAGAAATCAGGGATTCATCCGGATTAAATGGGGGGGGAGGGGGGAGCGGACATTTCTGGATTTTTTCAGAACTCTTTACCTACGATGGAACATATAGAAGTTTGGTGAAAGGCAAACTGGGTGGATAGCTGTGGTTATTGTGCATAGGGAAGGGACCAAGTATGGTTCTCCGTGGAAGAGAGTTCTGAATCTGCCTTCTGCTGCAATTCTCTGTATTCTCTGGATGTATTCAAGAGAGAGTTAGATACAGCTCTAACGGAATCAAAGGATATGGGGAAATAGCATGAACGGGATACTGGATCTGGATGATCAGCCATGATCCTATTGAATGGCGGTGCTGGCTGGAAGGGCTGAATTACCTACTCCTGCACTTATTATCTATGTTCCTTAGTTGCTCTGATTACGAACATTGATTGACAAATTATTGATTAGAACGGGTGACAAGGATTATGGACAAAAGTCAGGAAAATGGGATTAGGTGGCAGAGATCAGCGATGATTGAATGGCGGAGTGGACTCGATGGGCCGAATGGCCTAATTCTGCTCTTCTGCAAGTTATAGAACTTGTGAACAAGACTAGACCATAGGAGCAGCAGTAGGCCTCTTTGCTCCCCAAGCCTGTACTTCCATTCAATATGATCATGGCTGATCTAAGCTGGCATGTGCCAGTTCTCCACAACCTACAGTGCCTCAAAATTGTCAACATTTATCTATCTCTGCCTTTAAAAAAAGCTGGAGTGACTCAGCAGGTCAGGCAGCATCTCTGGAGAAAAATAATTGCTCTCATTGTTGAGGTCTGAGGTTCCCACCTGCTTTAAAAGGGCATCAATGAGTGAGGTGACGTGCCTCAATGACTATTGACTGGTGGCACTAAGGTCTGTGGTGATGAAGTGTTTTGAGTGGTTGGTTATGACGCATATCAACTCCTACTTCAGCAAGAACCTGGACCCATTGCAATTTGCCTTGAACAAAGAGGGATCCGGCATGGAGGTGGGGGGGGGGGATGGTTGGTAGAGGGGGGCGCCGAGAACAAAGGGGACTGAATGGAATACTTTGTAACTTTGTCCACGGCTTTTACGTGGCCACTCTTTGCATACTTGTGTGTGTAATACAACAAATCTCACTGTGACATGTTGCCTACTGCCACAACAAGCCACAGAGGATGCAATGTCGCTGGCTCTCCACTCAGCACTGGACCACTTGGACAGCCATGATCACATTGGCTCGAAGGGCCGAATGGCCTAATCCTGCACCTATTGTCTATTGACAATAAAAACACATATGTCAGTGTTGTTTATCTACAGCTCAGTGTTCAGCATTATCATCCCTTTAGTCTTTAGAGATACAGCGTAGCACAGGCCCTTTGGGCGCAAACCAGCGATCACCCCGTACACCAACACTGTCCTACACACTAGAGACAATGTACAATTTTACAAAAGCCAATTAATGTACAAACCTCTACATCTTTGGAGTGTGGGAGTAAACTGGAGCAATCGGAGAAAACCCACGCGGTCACAGGAGAACGTACAAACTCCATTCAGACAGCACCCGTGGTCAGGATTGAACCCGGATCTCTGGCGCTGTAAGGCAGCAACTCTACCAATGCGCCGCCTTGCCACCTCCAAACTTATCACCAAACGCAGAGAACTGGGCCTAATAGCCCTGTCCCACGGTACGAGTTTATTCCAAGAGCTCTTCTGAGTTTAAAAAAATTCAAACTCGTGGTAAGCATGGAGAATGAATGTAGCGGGTACGTCGGAGCTCGGGGACGTCTCTTAGCGCTAACGGCAGGTACTCGGGAAGAATCGCTAACGGCAGGTAAGCACGGGAAGACTCGTGAAGATTTTTCAACATGTTGAAAAATGTCCACGAGAGCCCCGAGTACCAACAAGTGGCCATTACCGTAAATCTCCGAGTTCGAATCAGGGCAAACTCGGGAGAGCTCTTGGAATGAACTCGTACCGTGGGACAGGGCTTTAAGTAATTGGATCCTCAACTTCCTCATCAACGACCACAATCAGTATGAATTGGCAACAACGCTTCCTCCCTTGATAACCATCAGTGCGGGAGCACCTCAAGGCTGTGTGCTCAGGCTCCTGCTCCACTCACTCTATCGTCATGGCTGTGTAGCCGGACACAGGTCCGACTCTATTTATAAATTGTCCCACATCACCACCATTGTTGGGTGAATAATGGGTAATGAGTCAGAGTACAGGACTGAAAATCTGACTGAGTTGTGCCACAACAACAACCATGCTCCCAACAACAGCAAGACCATGGGAGCTGATCGTGGACTAGAGGAGAGGAAGGCTAAGTATCCATGAATCTGAACAAATTTAATTCCGAAACGTCATCCATTCCTTCTCTCCAGAGATGCTGCCTGTCCCGCTGAGTTACTCCGGCTTCTTGTGTCTATCTTAGGATCCATGAACGTGTCTTCATCAATGGGACGGCAGGTATGTCAGAGGCCTGTTCTGAGCTAACATTATTTCAAAGACATTTCCTTAACTATGGCCTGATAACGGCGAAAAAACAAATACTTAAATTTTGGAAACAGATGTGGATCACAAACATGTCCGAGACACTACATTTGGAAAACATTAGGCTTGTCTTGGTGGAAAAAGCAGATCAATTTCTTAAAACATGGACACCCTTCACCAAATTCTTACTAGAATAGCATGGTGCAACACAAATTTAAATTTAAATCCGATGCCGGGTTGGGTGAGGTGGGCGGGATGGGGGGGACGAGGCGCAGGTATATCTCCACCTTTCTTTTTCTTTTTTCTTATTTCTATATCTATCGGCCACACTACTTGGGTAGTTTAGGGGTCTTTCCTTTGTTCTTTTTCGAGCTATCTTTTCACTTTCCACTTTTTCCCTCTCTTGTTCTCTTTTTCTTTTCTTTTTTCATTTTCAGGTTATAAGGTTAAAAATGAAGCTGTACAATAATTGTATAATTTTAGATGCCGAATGTTTTATCTTTGTACAATTGCTTCTAAAAACTTTGTACTATTGCTTCCGTTGAGCTGAGTTTAGTTCATTGTCGTGTGTACCGAGGTACAGTGAAAAGCTTTTGTTGCGTGCTAACCAGACAGCGGAAAGACAATACATGATTACAATCGAGCCGTCCACAGTGTACAGATACATGATAAAGGGAATAACGTTTAATGCAAGGTAAAGTTCGATCAAAGATAGACCCAAGGTCTCCAATGAGGTAAATAGTAGCCCAGGACCGCCCTCTAGTTGTTGATAGGATGGTTCCGTTGCCTGATAACAGCTGGGAAGAAACTGTCCCTGAATCTTTTTTTTTTTTTTTTCCATACAAAATGATTTTATTCGGAACAAACAAAAATACAAATTAGTAACACGATCAAAGAATGCCCATATTGGCATTCTACAAAGTTATCAATTAAAATATTAACATTTTTATCAATAATACACTCGACCTCCTGCGGCGACCGGCGTTCACAGAATGCCTCCAGAATCCCCGTGGACACCGCGTGTTCCCTCTCCAGGGACACGCGGGCACGGACGTAACCCCGGAAAAGGGGCAGGCAGCCGACCGCTGTGCCTGGAACTGTCCCTGAATCTGGAGGTGTACGTTTTACACTTCTGTACCTCTTGTCTGATGGGGGAGGGGAGAAGAAGGAGTTACCGGGGTGAGACTGGTCCATGATTATGCTGTGATTTAGTGAGACAACATGTTCAGCACAGACATTGTGGGCCGAAGGGCCCATCCTGTGCTGTCCTGCTCTATGCTCCATGTAACAGATGATCAGAATGTTACTGTACAACCTGGACCAGTATTCCCCATTGATCTATTGCCTGCCCCTACACAGCCCAGACCACTGTAATACATCGCACATTGCAGGAGGTTACGCATTCATCATCTCTAAGCTCAGTCGGCAGTCTTCAGAGACAGAGAATGGATAAATGTAGAATAAAGGCAGCAAACCCGGGATGAATATAAAGCGCATGAATAATGACCGGCCATAATGAAATGCCGCAGTCGATGAGATGTGAGGTCACCGTGGGGTCAGCACCACACAGGATAAAATGAGAGGAAAGAACTGCAGATGCTGGTTTAACTCGAAGATAGACACAAAATGCTGGAGTAACTCAGCGGGACAGGCAGCATCTCTAGGGAGAAGGAATGGGTGATGTTTCGGGTCCAGACCCTTCTTCAGAAGATGCTGCCTGTCCTGCTGAGTTACTCCAGCATTTTGTGTCTACCTGGGATAAAATGAGAATGAGCTGACATCTTACTGGTATCTTCAGCAAACCGCAGGACCCTGAACTGAAGATGGCTTCCGACCCAAAACGTTGCCTGTTCATTCCCTCCGCAGAGGCTGACTGACCCATTGTTCCTCCAGCACTTTGTGTTTTGCTCATTTTTTAAATTCTAATCGGAAGCCAGTCAATAGAGTTCATGGGAAGTTCCTGCACACAAAAACACCTCGGAATCAAACACTTTAATGTAAAAATAGGCACAAAATGCTGGAGTAACTCAGCGGGACAGGCAGCATCTTCTGAAGAAGGGTCTCGACCCAAAACGTCACCCATTCCTTCTCTCCGGAGATGCTGCCTGTCCCGCTGAGTTACTCCAGCATTTTGTGTCTATCTTTGGTGTAAATCAGCATCTGTAGTTCCTTCCTGCTCACGTTTGTAGTTGGTTGTGGGAAAGTATCTGTTCCTGAACCTGGGACTTCAGGCTTGTGTACCTCCTGCCCGACTGTAGCAGCGGCAAAAGGACGTGGCCCGGATGGTGGGGATCATTGATGATAGATGCCACCGCCTTCAGGCAGCGCCTGGTGTAGATGTTTCCGATGGTGGGGAGGGCTTTGGCCGTGATCGACAGGGCTGAGTCCGCCACTCTCTAGCGTTCCTGTGCGTTGGAATGGCCGTACCAGGCCGTGACGCGGCCAGTCAGGATACCTTCTACATTACATCTATCTTAGTTTAGTTTAGTTTGGAGATACAGCTCGGAAACAGGCCCTTCGGCCCACCAAATCCGCGCCGACCAGCGATCCTAGCACACTAACAGTCTAACACTATCCTACACATACTAGGGACAATTTTCATTTATACCAAGTCAATTGACCTGGACGTCTTTGGAGTGTGGGAGTGAACCGAAGGTCTCGGAGAAAACCCACACAGGTCACGGGGAGAACGTACAAACTCCGCACAGACAGCACCCGTAGTCAGGATGCAACCCGGGTCCCTGGCGCTGTGAGGCAGCAGTACTACCGCTGTGCCACTGTGCCGCCCTGTATCTGTACAAGTTTCTTGGAGTATTCAGTGATGAAGTGGAGAAAGAAGTGATAGAAAGCTTGTGAGCAATCAGTTGATTTTAAACTTTCCATGAGCAGACAAAACTGCCAATAGAATAATGGTTAGTAATTAATATTCAGAGCACATTTACTGGGTCTGAAACCAAGGAAAATCATGGCTGAAGTAACAAATTAGTATTCCTGTGAAGATGAATTTATCATAACATTCGGCAGAAGAATCTTAGTCAGTTGTACTAATTTGAGGCAATATAAAATGAAACGATTAAATCTTTTATGTTTATTATTTGGGGATAAAGTTAATTCTCAATCCTAATGGAAGCCGAGTATGTTTCTGTGTGTGTTTGCAAAGTGTATGGTTTAGTTTAGAGATACAGCGTGGAAACAGGCCCTTCGGCCCACCGGGTCTGCGCCGACCAGCGATCACCGTGTACACCAGCACTATCCTGCACACACTGGGGACAATTTAGGAAAGCCAATTAACCGACAAACCTGCGCTTCTTTTGGAATGTGGGGGGAAACTGGAGCACCTGGAGAAAACCCACGCAGGTCACGGGGAGAACGTCCAAACTCCGCACAGACAGCACCCGCAGTCAGGATTGAACCCGGGTCCCTGGCGCTGTGAGGCAGCAACTCTAACAGTGATGTAAAAGTCTGCCACAGAAACAGTATTTGCTAAATGCTGAGCATTGATTAAAATGCTTTAAAAATCTTTATTTTCGTGGAAAAAACATCCTGAACAGCATCATGATTTGAAGCTGGAGAAAATGTCAACATTGGAGCTCGAGGCAAGAACACATCCTGGACATTGAACCTGTTTCTGCATTGATAAAGACCATAGCAACTCCTGCTCAGCATCTGCAGGAGAAGGCAGGAACGGGGTACTGATTGGGGATGATCACATTGAATGGCGGTGCTGGCTCGAAGGGCCGAATGGCCTACTCCTGTACCTATTGTCTATTGTCAGCTGCAAGATCCTTTGCATCTGTTCATGTTCTAGAGCCATACAATGTGGAAACAGGCCCTTCGGCCCAACTTGGCCACACCAAGTTTTTTCCCCGTTATTGAGAGAGATCGCTGCTTCCATAAACCCAGTTTTTGCTTGACCTTTGCTGTCCTTTGATGTGAAGAGGAAGTCTGTCCAGGATGGGGCTGAAACATCCGGCCTCATAAGGTCATGAGGGATAGGAGTAGAATTAAACCAATCAATCCATCAAGTCTACTCTGCCATTCAATCGTGGCGGATCTGTCTCCCCCTCCTAACCCCATTCTCCTGCCTCCTCCTCATAACCTCTGGCACCCGCACTAATCAAGAATCTATCAATCTCTGCCTTAAATATATCCACTGACTTGGCCTCCACAGCCTTCTGTGGCAAAGAATTCCACAGATTCAACACCCTCTGGCTATAGAAATTTCTCCTCATCTCCTTCCTAAAAGAACGTCCTTTAATTCTGAAGTTGTGACCTCTGGTTCTAGACTCTCCCACTAGTGGAAACATCCTCTCCACATCCACAGTGTCTCACAGCTTTGCATCTTTGACCATCTCCATCAGGAGCTTGGAGTTGCTGCTGTCCAGTCTGTTGTCAGCACCGTGGATCATCCAGCCACATCGATGATCATAATATTCATAATCATAATTGTAATTTAGTAGCCAACTATGTTTTGCAACATACCAGGAATTTGATTTTGCCATACAGTCATACAAAAAAAGCACCAAGACACACAACTACATTAAAAGTCGACATAAACATCCACCACAGCGGCTCCTCCACATTTCCCACTGTGATGGAAGGCAATAAAGACTTACCTTCTTTCCTCATTTCCTCCCGCGGTCGAGAAGTCGAACCATCCGCAGCCGGCGATTCGAGCTCCGACGTCAGGGTGGTCTAAGCTCCCGCATCCTGCGGCTTGGAGTCCCCGAAACCGGCCGCTAACCAGGGACTGCGAGCTCCACGATGTTCAAGTCCGCAGCTCCCGCAGGTTGGAGCACCAAAGGCCGACCCCTGGATAATGGATTGCCCGCTCCGAGATGGTAAAGTCCACAGGTTCTAGAAGTCCCAAACAAGAGGTCGCCAGCTCCACGGTTAGGCCGCAGTGCGGACGGAGATACGACACGGGAAAAAGTTGCATCTCCGTCGGGGAAAGAGATAAGCAAAGTTTCCCCACCCCATCCCTCCCCACCCCACTAAAACCCCACCCCACCCCACCCCACCCCACTAAAACCCCACCCCACCCCACTCCCCCCACCCCACCCACCCCACCCCCCCCCCACCCCCCACCCCACCCACCCCCCCCCCCGCCCCCCCCCCCCCCCACCCCCCACACCCCCCACCCCACACACTCACCACCCCACCCCACACACTCCCCACCCCACCCCCCCCTCCCCCCCCCACCATATCCCCCCCCCCCCCCCCCCCCCCCCCCCCCCCCCCCACCCCCCCCCCCCCCACCCCCACGCACCCCCCCCCCTTCCCCACCCCACCCCCCCCACCCCACCCCCCATCCCCCCCAACTCTACCACCCCCCACCCCACCCCACCCCTCCCCATCAATCCCACCCCAACCCACCCCTCCCCACCCCCTCCCCATCAATCCCCACCCCAACCCACCCCTCCCCCCCCCACCCTACCCCACCCCACCCCACCCCACCCCACCCCACCCCACCCCACCCCTCCCCATCAATCCCCACCCCAACCCACCCCACCCTACCGCACCCCACCCTACCCCACCCCCATGATTAAATGGTGGAGTATACTTGATGGGCTGAATGGCCTAATTCAACTCCTATTCCTTATGACCTTATGACGTGCGGGTTTGTAGGTTAACTGACCCTCTGTAAATTGCCCTTAGTGTGTAGGGAGTGGATGAGAAAGTGGGATAACATAGAACTAGTGTGAACGGATGATCGATGGTCAGCGTGGACTCGGTGGACTGAAGGTCCTGTTTTAATGCTGTGCCTCTAAGCTTAAATTCAACTTAAGCAAACATCAATCAAAGTCCTGGCACAGATCAGAACCAGCTTCACACTTCCACACAGCAGGTTGAGATTTATTCTCACAGCCTCGAGACAGAATTTACTCTAAATAAATTAATCTGTGTCTGCTGGCCAGACTATTCTGCTCATTGCTTGCAATGAAGCAACTCCAGCCGACTACTGCCTGGCCAACTCATCTGTGTGAAAATAGAGAATCAGTTTATGATTTGGTCCAGCAGACACCAGGTGATGGTAAAGCTCAGGACATGTGACAAAGGAGCCACCACCTTCCCTCCCTCCCTCCCTCCTTCCCTCCCTCCCTCCCTACCTCCCTCCCTCCCTACCTCCCTCCTTCCCTCCCTCCGTGAGTTGAGTTTATGAGTTGAGTTGTCACGTGTACTGAGGTACAGTGAAAAACCTTTCCTGCGTGCTATCCAGGCAGTGGAAAGACAATCGAGCCATTCATAGTGTACTGATACATCATGAATTGAATGTCGTTTAGTGCAAGATGAAGTCCAGTAAAGTCCGATTAAAGATAGTCCGATGGCCTCCAATGAGATAGATAGTAGCTAAGGAGCGCTCTCTCATTCGTAGGATGGTTCAGTTGCCTGATGGCAGCCGGGAAGAAACTGTCCCTGAATCTGGAGGTGTGCGCTTTCATATTTCTGTATTCTTGCCTGATGGGAGAGGGGAGAAGAGGGAGTGACCAGGGTGAGACTGGTCCTTGATTAAGCTGTTGGCCTTGCCGAGGCAGCGTGAGGTGTAGATGGAGCCAGTGGAATGGAGGAGGTTGGTTTGTGTGATGGTCTGGGCTGTGTCCACAACTCTCTGCGATTTCTATCAGTCTTGGATGGAGCTGTTCCCAAACCATGCTGCGGTGCATCCCGATTAAAATGCTTTCTACAGCGCATCTGTAGAAGTTGGTGAGAGTTGTTGGAGACATGCTGAACTTCCTGGTGGTCGCTATCGGAGGGATGCGAGGGTTTATGGTGCAGGGACGACAGCCCAGGGAGTGTGGCAATCCCGACCCGATGCAGCGCAGTCATCTGCAAGAACTGCAAGCAGGAAGGCCAAGGACTGCGACGAAAGCAAGTGTTGCAACCTGTGCAGGGAATCAGGCCACCTTTACAAGGTTGGGACTCATGGGCCTGCACCTACACACAGGCGACAAGAGGGGGGAGCCAGCAACAGAGGCCCGAAGAAGGGCCTCGACCCGAAACGTCACCTGTCCGTGTTCTCCACAGATGCTGCCTGACCCGCTGAGGTCCTCCAGCACTTTGTGTCTTTTTTCGTGAACCAGCAGCTGGTTCAATACCCCGTGGAATGTTGACGCACTCCTTCTCCACAGTGTGCGGCACGGTGGCGCAGCGGTAGAGTTGCTGCCTCCCAGGGACCCGGGATTCGATCCTCACTACGGCTGCTGTCTGTGTGGAGTTTGTACGTTCTGCCCGTGACCATGTGGGTTTTATCCGGGTGTTCCGGTTTCCTCCTATACTCCAAAGACATACAATTTTGTTGGCTAATTGGCTTTGGTAAAATTGTAAATTGTCCCAAGTGTGTAGGATAGTGTTAGTGTTACTGGGATCGCTGGTCGGCGCGGACTCAATGGGCAGAAATTCCTGTTTCCACGCTGTATCTCTAAACTAAAACTAAGCTAAAGAATATTCAGGTCCTTCCTTTTGGTATTGAACATAATGAAGAGAGAATAGAAACAACATGCTGGAGTAACTCAGCGGGACAGGCAGCATCTCTGGAGAAAAGGAATTAAAATCCAAGTAATTAAATCCATTTGGATGTTGCTACAAGCCAGCATCAGCAATTGTAATCACGACGACAGGATTGGCCTTGAAAAGTCACCTGGTTCTACAGTTTCGTTTAGTTTTGTTTGGAGATACAGTACGGAAGCAGGTCCTTCGGCCCACCGAGTCTGCACCGACCAGCAATCCCCGGACACTAACACTATCCTACACAATCTTGAGACAATTTACAATTTTACCAAAGCCAATTAGCCCACAAACCAATACATCTCTGGAATGTGGAAGTAAACCTGAAATCCCGAAATAAAGCCACACTGGTCACAGGGAGAACGTATAAATTCCGATCAGACAGCGCCCGTTGTCAGGATCAAACCCGGGCCTCTGGCGCTGCGCCACCGTGCCGCCCCCTGGTTCTATAATATTGGTGAATGGGATGGTACCTCTGAGTGTATAGGAAGGACTGTATAGTAGCCTGATAACCAAGGGGAACCTAAGCTGTTCCTGAGTCTTGTGGTGCGCGCTTTCAAGCTTCTGTACCTTCTGCCGGATGGGAGTCAGGAGAAGAAGGAATGACCGGGTTGGGACTAGTCCTTGATTGTGTTGCCAAAAACAGCAGGTCGGGCAGCATCTCTGGAGAACATGGTTAGGTGACCCCATTTGGGGTCGGGACCCTTCTTCAGATTGATTGTAGAGTGTCGGGGGTGGGGGACAAAGCCTGGCTGGAATAAGTTGAATACAGGTGAAGGTTACTTTTGGATAGGCAGATGGTGGACAAAGGCCGGAGGTGAGAAGATAGAAACATAGAAAAGAGGTGCAGAAGTAAGCCATTCGGCCCTTCGAGCCAGCTCCGCCATTCAATATCATGATGGCTGATCATCCAGAATCTGTACCCTGTTCCTAATTTCTCCCCATATCCCATGATTCTGTTGGCCCCAAGAACTAAATCTAACTCTCTCTTGAAAACATCCAGTGAATTGGCCTCCACTGCGTTCTGTGGCAAATAATTCCACAGATTCACAACTCTCTGGGTGAAAATGTTTTTCCTCATCTCAGTCCTAAATGGCCTACCCCTTATTATTAAACTGTGACCCCTGGTTCTGGACTCCCCCAACATCGGGAACATTGTTCCTGCATTTAGCCTGTCCAATCCCTTCTCTCCAAGATAGAAGGTTTGAGACAAAGGATCGAAAAGTAGTGAATTGTGAAGCGAGAGGAACTAGGTCTGAGCCCAGGTGGGAAAAGGAAGAGGGGGAGAGTTTCGTAGTCACCTAAAATATTGTGATTATGTTGGCTGCTTTACGCCTGACTGTACATCATCCCCTCCCCCTTTTCCTCCATCTAGATCATCTACCACCCTCTAATCCATCCCCTTCTCCTCCCTTTCAGATCTGGTGCAAGCTTTTAACCGAAAAACATCAAATCACACCTATTTTCCCTCCACAACTTCTGCTAGTCCCACTGAGTTCTTGCAGTGTGTAGGAAGGAACTGCAGATGCTGGTTGACACCGAAGATAGACACAAAGTGCTGGAGTAACTCAGTGGGTCAGGCAGCATCTGTGGAGAGAAGGCATAGATGACGTTTCGGGTCAGGTGGGAAGAAGGGTTCCGATCTGAAACGTCACCTGTCCCTTTTCTCCAGAGATGCTGCCTGACCCGCTGACTTACACCAGCATTTTGTGTTTATCTTTAGTTCCTCCGGTGTTGTGTGTCTAGATTCCAGCATCTGCAGGCTTTTATGTCTTGATCTAAATCACAATAGGCTCATGGTCTAACTATGTACCAATGTAAGGAGGGCAAAAATAGACACAAAGTGCTGGAGTAACTCGGGTCAGGCAGCATCTCTGGAGACCATGGAGACCATGGAGACCATGGATAAGTGACGTTTTGGGCTGAGACGTTTCTTCACATTGATTGTAGGGATTGGCAGAAAGCTGGATGAGAGGAGGGGCAGGACAATGCATGGCAGGTAATAGGTGACAAACGGATTGAAGGGTTGCGAATTGTGAAGCCGGAGGAAGGAATGAAGGTGGGGGAAGGGGGGAGGGGGAGGGGGAAATTGGAAATTGGTGCAGCACAGGGGAGGAGGGGGTGAGGGGTGTGGGTAAGAAAGGGGACGGGACGGAGGGAGAGAGGTTACCTAAAACTGGAGAATTCAACGGCTATACTGAAGATATACCCAAAAAGCTGGAGTAACTCAGCAGGTCAGGCAGCATCTCTGGAGAAAAGGAACAGGTGACGTTTATATGTTGCGTTCCAATAGGAAACGTCATCCATTTCTAGTGTTACCAACTTTCTCACTCCCAAGTAAGGGACAAAAGGTCAAAATACGGGACAAATTCCCGACGGCAATTCGTTGACCGGCTCGGCTGTGGCTGGGTGAATGATGAGTTGGCCCGGGTGCTGGACTGCACACAAAGCCCAGCCGGTGGGCCAGCTGAGGAGTTTCGGCCCGGGACGCGCGACGTCGCACGCAAAGTCCGGCACCCCATCCAACTCATGAACCGATGATCGGCCATGAGAAGGAGGGGTGGTGGTGGTGTCGGCGGTAAGCGAAGGTCCGAAGGTCGGACAGCTGGCCGGGCTGCCGACCGACGGGGCCACGGGCGAGGCGCTGCTGCTGCTGCACTCCATGGGCTGCACTACGTCGGGACGGGCGAGGCGGGGCCGGACACGGCGCTCTGACCCGACCGTCCCCTCGACCTGAGTAGCAGCAGTCAAAACCGGGACAAGGGCATTGTGTTTAAGAAGGAACTGCAGATGCTGGAAAATCAAAGGTAGACAAAAGTGCTGGAGAAACTCAGCGGGTGCAGCAGCATCTATGGAGCGAAGGAAATAGGCAACGTTTCGGGCCGGGCCCGAAACGTTGCCTATTTCGTTCGCTCCATTGATGCTGCTGCACCCGCTGAGTTTCTCCAGCACTTTTGTCTACCTACGGGAAAAGGGCAGTCCCATATAGGACAAACCAATTTAGCCCAATATACGGGATGTCCCGGCTAATACGGGACAGTCGGCATCCCTACCCATTGCTATTCTACAGAGATGCAGCCTGTCCCGCTGAGTTACTCCAGCATTTTGTGTCTATCTTCAGTTTAAACCAGCATCTGTGGTTCCTTCCTCCACGCTCCATGATCCTACCGTTGGGTCGTGAGCTATCCAAGCGGAATATGAGTATCAGTGGAGGACAGCTTGGCAGTTGCGGAGGTAATGAGATGGCAGATGGCTTTGGCGTGGCCCACTGCCCCCATGATGAGCTCACAGACGGCCGGCCGGCCGAGCTGACGCACGTGCCCACGGGCAGAGCGAGCTTGTGGTGTAGATCAGTGTAGTCAGCGAGCTTTATCTGCCTCGGGTGCTCCGTAAACACACACAGAAACAAACAGACTAATGCCCCTGTCCCACTTTTGTCAGTCTCCCTACATGCTTCCACTACCTGCAACCTCCGGCGACCACCTGCAACCTCCGGGAACCGCACAGAAACCTTGGGTGGGGCGCAAAGTCTCCAGAGGTTTCCGTTCAGGTTTCCTAAGTGGGACAGGGGCATTAGACACAAAATGCTGGAATAACCCAACGGGACAGGCAGCATCGCTGGAGAGAAGGAATTGGTGACGTTTCGGATCGAGACCCTAAACTAATGGACTTTGTTTTGTTTAGTTTAGTTTAGAGATACAGCGTGGAAACAGGCCCTTCGGCCCACCGAGTCCACATTCTGAGGTCGTTTTTCCCCGATCTCCCAATCTATATTGTTGCAATGTTTGCACTTGATCTATCTGTATTTCTCCGTAGTGGTCACACTATATTCCTCACTCTATTTATTTCCCCTTTTGCACCGCCTGCTGTACTCATGCACAGTCTGATGTGTATGGACAGCACACAACACAAAGCAGCTCACTGTGTTTCAGTGCGAGCTACAACAGTAAATCAATACCAGCTCCAACACTCGCTCACACGGAGCCTTCTGTCAGCGTCTTAGAGTTTAGAGAATGTAGAGAGATACAGCGCGGAAACAGGCCCTTCAGCCCACCGAGTCTGTGCCGACCAGCGATCCCCGCACACTAACACTATCCTACACACTAGGGCCAATTTACTATTTGACCAAAGCCAATTATCCTACAAACCTGTACGTCTTTGGAATATGGGTGGAGACTCGAGCACCCGGAGAAACCCCACGCAAGTCACAGGGAGAACGTACAAACTCCGTACAGACAGCACCTGTAGTCAGGATCGAACCCAGGTCCCTGGTGCTGTGAGGCAGCAACTCTACCGCTGCACCACCGTGCCACCCTGACTTGTAGGGTTTAAACCAATATGAAAGATATTAAAGATAGACACAAATTGTTGGAGTAAATCAACGGGCCAGGGAGCAACTCTGCCTCAGAGGGCGGTGGAGGCCGGTTCTCTGGATACTTTCAAGAGAGAGCTAGATAGGGCTCTTAAAGATAGCGGAGTCAGGGGATATGGGGAGAAGGCAGGAACGGGGTACTGATTGTGGATGATCAGCCATGATCATATTGAATGGCGGTGCTGGCTCGAAGGGCCGAATGGCCTACTCCTGCACCTATTGTCTATTGAACCTTCCTCAGTAGTCTGAGCAAAAGTCACCTGTCCATGTTCTCCAGAGATGCTGCCTGACCCGCTGAGTTACTCCGGCACTTTGTGTCTATCTTTGGTACAAACCAACATCTGCAGTTAACTGTCTCCACATAAAATATATTAAAATGCTTTTAACAATATAAAAGTAAAAGGGCACAAAGAGTCTAATAAATAATATAAAATGAAACCAAAACAGAGAGGAGGCCGAGCGAGGTGTGCAGTTAGCCCCTTCCAGGGAGTTGAGCTCTTACAGCAGGAGTGAGATGCACTTAGAATGCCTGCACTCCCGCATGTAATGTATCAACTGCTGGCTGTCTGTCAGTCAGACGCAGCGGGCCGTGATGTGGGGCTGAGTGAAGAGACAGGAAAACAAAAGCAGGGACTCTATGCATTGGTTAGCACGGTGGCGCAGCGGTAGAGTTGCTGCCTTACAGTGCCAGGGACCCGGGTTTGATCCTGACCACGGGTGCTTGTCTGTACGTACTCTCCCCGTGACCTGCGTGGGTTTTCTCCCAGTGCTCCGGTTTCCTCCCACATATCTGTGCTTCCTGTAGTGATATTTGTACTGAACTGTGTACAAAAATGAATTTCCCTGTACCTCGATACATGCGACAAATAAAGTACCGTACCACATCGCACTCCAAAGACGTGCAGGTTTGTAGGATAATTGGCTTTGGTCAAATAGTAAATTGTCCCTAGTGTGTGTAGGATAGTGTGAGTGTGCGGGGATCACTGGTCAGCGCGGACTCGGTGGGCCGAAGGGCCTGTTTCCGTGCTATATCTCTCTACGTTCTCTAAACATAGAAACATAGAAACATAGAAAATAGGTGCAGGAGTAGGCCATTCGGCCCTTCGAGCCTGCACCGCCATTCAATATGGTCATGGCTGATCATCCAACTCAGTATCCTGTACCTGCCTTCTCTCCATACCCCCTGATCCTTTTAGCCACAAGGGCCACATCTAACTTCCTCTTAAATATAGCCAATGAACTGGCCTCAACTACCTTCTGTGGCAGAGAATTCCAGAGATTCACCACTCTCTGTGTGAAAAATGTTTTTCTCATCTCGGTCCTAAGAGATTTCCCCCTTATCCTTAAACTGTGACCCCCTTGTTCTGGACTTTCCCAACATCGGGAACAATCTTCCTGCATCTAGCCTGTCCAACCCCTTAAGAATTTTGTACGTTTCTATAAGATCCCCCCTCAATCTTCTCAATTCTAAGACGCTGACAGAAGGCTCCGTGTGAGTGAGTGTTGGAGCTGGTACTGATTTACTGTTGTCGCTTGCACTGAAACACAGTGAGAAGCTTTGTGTTGTGTGCTGTCCACGCACATCAGACTGCGCATGAGTACAGCAGGCGGTGCAAAAGGGAACATAAACAGAGTGAGGAATAGAGTGTCACCACTACGGAGTGCGGCACGGTGGCGCAGCAGTAGAGTTGCTGCCTTACAGCGCCAGTTACCCAGGTTCAATCCTGACTACAGGTGCTGTCTGTGCGGAGTTTGTACGTTCTCCCCGTGACCATGTGCGTTTTCTCCTGGTGCTCCGGTTTCCTCCCACAAATTTGTACAGAGATGTACAATTTTGTTGGTTAATTGGTTTTGGTAAAATTGTAAATTGTCCCTAGTGTGTAGGATAGTGTTAGTGTGCTGGGATCGCTGGTCGGCGCGGAGTCGATGGGCAGAAATTCCTGTTTCCACGCTGTATCTCTAAACTAAACTAAAGAATTAAAGACACAGAACGTCTCACTCACTCTATTTTTTAATTTTGATTTTTGAATATCCAGGTCCTTTCCCTTTGGTATTGAACATAATAAACAGAGAATAGACACAAAAAGGTTGGAGCATCTCAGCGGGTCAGACAGCATCACTGGAGAAAAGGAATAGGTGACGTTTCAGGTCAAGACCTTTCTTCAGACTCCATATCCATGTGTCTGTCATAAAGTCTCTTAAATGCCACTGTGGTATCTGTCTCCACCACCACCCCCGGCAGCGCCTGACTACGGGTGCTGTCTGTGTGGAGTTTGCACATTCTCCCTCTGACCACATGGGTTGTCTCCAGGTGCTCCGTTTCCTCCCACACTCCAAAGACGTACAGGTTTGGAGGTAAATTGGCTTCAGTAAAAATTGTGTAAGGTCCCTTGTGTGTAGGATGGTGTTAGTGATCGCGGGTCGGCATGGTCTCGATGTTTTCCGAGCTGTATCTCTACCTTAACATTCCAGGAGCCTCCCACCCACAAGCCCCTTAAATCGCACCATACAGCCGGCAACCTCTGGAATAAGATGGAGTTTCTCTGAACATTCTACAACTCGAATTAGCTCCTTAGTCAGCATAATAGATTGAAACTCAACGTCACCTCAGACTAATGTGGCCATCATGGGGTGAGCAGTGGTCCCCTGATTACAGATGAGACTGCCCGCACTAATCATTATTTTGAAAACTAGGACTAGGGCAGAAATAGAGGTTCAAAGGTTCAAATTTACTTGTCCCATGCACCATAAGGTGCAGTGAATGTAATTTACCATGCAGCATTACAATTAAAAAAGGACACAATACACAATATAAATCAACACAGACATCCACCATGGCATTCTTCACTGTGGTGGAAGGTAATACAGTTCAGACAGTCCTCCTCCTCCTCCTCCTCCCTTGTTCCCCCGTGGTCGAGTCCCTGACCCTCCGTGGTCGCCGCTATAGACGGCCCGATTTTCAAGCCCTCTGGTCGGGATGGTCGGAACGCCAACGTCGGGACAGGTCGAGCACACCCCTGAGCTCCCAAATCGGCCACCTTCTTACTGGAGACGGCGGCTTCAAGATGTTGTAGGCCGCAGGCCGGCGGTCGGAGCTCTTCTCCGGCGATCCCACGGCCAGGGATTGCCCGCTCCAGAGAAGAGGTTCCCTGCAGGAAATAGCAAACCGTTCCCAATCCCAATACAACGGCGAGTACAATACTGAAACGTGTACAGTCGTCCCCACCAACTCTCACCAACTTCTACAGATGCGCCGTAGAAAGCATTTTATTGGCATGCATCACAGCACGGTTTGGGAACAGCTCCATTCAAGGCTGCAAGAAATTCCAGTGAATATGTGGATGCAGCCCAGACCATCAAGCTCCATTCCGTTGACTTAATTTACACCTCACGCTGCCTCGGCAAGGCCAGCAGCATAATCAAGGACCAGTCGCACCCTGGCCACTCCCTCGTCTCCCCTCTCCCATCAGGCAAGAGGTACAGAAGTGTGAAAACGTACACCTCCAGATCAGGGACAGTTTCTTCCCAGCTGTTATCAGGCAACTGAATCATCCTACCACGACCAGAGACCGGTCCTGACCTACCATCTACCTCATTGGAGATCCTCGGACTATCTTTAATCAGACTTTACTGGACTTTATCTTGCACTCAACGTTATTCCTTTATCCTATATCTGTACACTGTAAATGGCTCGTTTGGAATCATGTATTATCTTTCTGTTGACTGGTTAGCACGCAACAAAACTTTTAACTGTACCTCGGTACACATCACAATAAACTAAACTAAACTAAACCAAACTAAACTAAACTATAACAACCCCCTTTCCCTTCCCTTTTCATCCACAAATCCCTCTTTCTCCCCACCCCCCACCTTTCTCCCTTGTGCAGCCCCACCTTTTTCACACCTGTTTCTCCCCACCCCTTCCAACTACATTCCTTCCTCTGGCTTCACAATTCGCAACTCCTCAATCCTTTTGTGTCACACCTTTTTTGTTCATCTCAGCCCTTTGACCATTTGCTTATCTTTGTCCCGCCTCTCCTCCGTCCTAGCTTTTCATACTCACCTCCCCATCCCCCTTACAACTAGTCTGATGAAGGGTCCCGACCCGAAACGTTACCTATCCATGTCCTCCAGAGATGCTGCCTGACACGCTGAGTTACTCCAGCACTTTGTGTCATTTTCTACATCCATCTAAAGTACCTGAACCTATACAAATCACAGGCACAAATTAATTTATTTCCATTCTTTCTCACTGATATAAGATGCCTTTCAATACATCAAAGTACTGAATTAAATATAATAAGAGGGAACTGCAGATGTTAGGTTTATACAAAAGGCAGGCGCTAAAATGCTGGAGTAACTCAGCAGGCCAGGCCGCATCTCTGGAGAACATGGATAGGTGACGTTTCGGGTCAGGTCTCTTCTTCAGTCTGAAGAAAGGTCACCAATTTACACCTAACTGCATTATTCAGTGGGAGGTGGGCACATAAATATTAAGAAGCTCTTGTACACTGTTTTAAACTGAGCCACAGTGCAGAAGTTTTTCATATGGAATAGAAAGAAATAAGAAGCTATTTGCAAGCTAGGAGTTGGAACAAGGACACAGAGGCCACTTTGAACCCTGGATCCGCAGTTAAAATCAGGTCAATATTGTTAGTAGAAGCAGGTCAGGGACATGACAGGGGGAAGTCCACCTGAAGAACGGCCAGCATCACAGCAAGGTGGACCTCTGCACGTAAGATTCACATACGCCTCGAAGGCTTGCACTGAATTGCACTGAAATGAATGTAAATGGGTATTTGAGCTGCGATTACAGTTTACCTCTGCTGATGTAAGTTGTTAAGATCACTCCTCCTGGGGTTACAAGGGCTTGGGTAATGCACAGGTTCCACTGCATAAGTCGTCTATCTTAGAGGCTCTCATGTCCATCTTGGTCAGAAAAAAATGGAGTCTGAAGAAGGATCCCAAACCAAAACGTCCCCTATCCATGTTATAGAGTCATAGAGTCATACAGTGTGGAAAAAGGCCCTTCGGACCAACATGTCCTATCTACACACATGTCCCATTTACCTGCGCTTGGTCCATATCCCTCCAAACCTGTCCTATCCATGTACCTGTCTAATTTCTTCTTAAACGTTTCAATAGTTACAACGTTAAACGTTACAATCTAAACTACCTCCTCTGGCAGCTCGTTCTTTACGCTCCACCACCCTTTTTGTGAAAAAGTGACCTCTCAGGTTCCTACTAAATCTTTCCCCCTTAAACCTCTGCCCTTTGGTTCTTGGTTTCCCTACTCTGGGCAAGAGACTCTGTGCATCAACCCGATCTATTCCTCTCATGATTTTATAAACCTCTATAAGTTCACCCCTCATCCTCCTGCGCTCCAAGGAGTAGAATCCCAACCTCTCCCTATAGCTCCGACCCTCGATTCCTGGCAACATCCTCGTAAATCTTCCGCGCACCCTTTCAAACTCCAATGTTCTCCTGAGATGCTGCCTGGCCCGCTGACTTACCCCAGCACTTTGTGTCTTTTTTTTGTAAACTGTCATCTGCAGTTCCTTGTTTCTATATTTTGGTTTGCCTGGACAAGCCTGTTTCAATGCTATATGACCACGAAAATACACAAGATTCACTCAATGAGGGGTAGCCTTAGCTCCATAGCATTGCAATGAATTGAATAAAAAGCACATAAGGCCGATAAGAAAGAAGAATGACTAAAAGTGGAGAGAGAAAGGAAACGTACTCCGTATGTATGTTGGGTTTCTGCATTTAATATTATGGGAGCTCATTCATAAATACTAATTCCCATGAATCAGGTGCCTGGATATTCCCCATGTCTCCAGTGACTAACAAACTTCCACAGATGCACCACTGAAAGCACACTGTCGGGATGCATCACAGCTTGGTTTAGGAACAGCTCTGCCCAAGATGGCAAGAAATTGCAGAGTTGTGAATGTAGCCCAGTCCGTCACACAGAGCAGACTCCCCACCATCGACTCCATCTACACTTCACGCTGCCTCGGGAAAGCAGCCAACATAATCAAAGACTTGTCCCACCCCGGTCATTCCTTCTTCTCCCTGCTCCGATCCAGCAGAAGGTACAGAAGCTTGAAAGCGCGCACCACCAGACTCTGGAACAGCTTCTTCCCCTCTGTTATCAGGCTTCTGAACGGCCCTTCCATGAGCTCGGGTACTGTCCGATTCACCTCTACCCCATTGCGGACATTGGACTCTGTCTCTGGAACTGGTGCTACAATGCTGAGAACTATATTCTACACTCTGTATCTTCCCCTTTGCTCTACCTAATGGACTTGAGTTTGACGTGATTGTGTTTATGTACAGTGTTATCTGGTCTGTTTGGATTGCATGCAGAACAAGGCTTTTCATTGTACCTCGGTACATGTGGCAGTAATAAATTTAAACCTAACCATACCCTGGGACAGCTGTATCCTGATCTTTTCCTTGTAATAAAATACTGCACAGTTTCACGAGCAGGGCAGAGGGACTCTAACTAATGCACCAGACATTCACAGGGAACGTCACCTCAATCATGCTTGGACATTCCAATTGCAGGCCAGTTATTCATCTTTCAGATGACATCTATGACAGGCCTCGTAAAGGGCTGGGTAATGAGAGCAGCACATGAACGAGATATTTACTGTCCTTTCCTTCCTCCGTCTGTCCCATGTGAGATTCAAGTCAGTTGAGGTTAACACCTACCTTGCCAAAGCTTTGGAAGTGGCAACTGAGGAGATGCAAGGGTGGATGAAGGCATGAATGAATGACTGAATGCTTTATTGTCACATGTGACAAGTCACAGTGAAATTATTTTCTTGCAAACCCAAGGTATGCAAATAGTGGCCATGTAAAGGGCACTGACAAGGCTTAGAAAAGAGGGGAGGCCATTTAAGACTGAGGTGAGAAAAAACTTTTTCACCCAGAGAGTTATGAATTTGTGGAATTCCCTGCCACAAAGGGCAGTGGAGGCCAAATCACTGAATGGATTTAAAAGAGAGTTAGATAGAGCTCTAGGGGCTAGTGGAATCAAGGGGTATGGGGAGAAGGCAGGCACGGGTTATTGATAGGGGACGATCAGCCATGATCACAATGAATGGCGATGCTGGCTCGAAGGGCCAAATGGCCTCCTCCTGTACCTATTTTCTATGTCTGTATGTTTCTATGTTTCAAAATATCCCACGCCAGGTTCTCCTTAGTTCCCCCCTCTCCTCATGGCGGTCCCATTATGCCGCATCTGCTTAGTTCTCTCTCCCCCCCCACCCACCCCCTCACGGCAGAGCCCCCCCACGCTAGCTCCTCCTTTGTTTTCCCCACCCCCTACTGACCATCCCCCCCACGCCGGCTCCTCGTTACTGCCCACCTCTCACTGCCCGGAGCAAGGCAAGGATGAGGACACGAAAAGTGTAGGAAGGAACTGCAGATGCTGGTCTAAACCGAAGGTAGACATAAAAGATCGCCCCTCATCCTCCTGCGCTCCAAGGAATAGAGACCCAGCCTACTCAACTTCTCCCTATAGCTCAGACCCTCTAGCCCTGGCAATGTCCTCATAAATCTTCTCTGTACCCTTTCCAGCTTGACAACATGTTTCCTATAACATGGTGCCCAGAACTGAACACAATACTCTAAATGCAGCCTCACCAACGTCTTGTACAACTGCAACGTGACCTCCCAACTTCTATTCTCAATACTCAATGACTGATGAAACCCAATGTGCCAAAAGTCCTTCTGACCACCCTATCTACCTGCGACTTCACCTTCAAGAAATTATGTTCCTGCACTCCAAGATCCCTCTGGTCTACAACACTGCCCAGAGCCCAACCTTTCACTGTATAGGTCCTGCCCATGTTAGACATTAATCGATAAAATAGCTGCAAACCTCCAGGTTCTGTGTGGTTCATGTGTAGGAAGGAACTACAGATGCTGGTTTACACTGAAGATAGACACAAAATGCTGGAGCAGCTTAAGGGCCTGTCCCACTATACGAGTTTACCCTAGAGCTCTCCCGAGTTTAAAAAAAAATTTAAACTCGTGGTAAGTACGTAGAATGTATGTAGCGGGTACGTCGGAGTGCGGCACGTCTCTTAGCGGCTCATAACACTAACGGCAGGTACTCGGGAAACGCGGTAAGCTCACAAAGTTTTTTCAACATGTTGAAAAATGTCCACGAGAGCCCCGAGTTCCTACGAGCGGCTATTACCGTAATTCTCCGAGTTAGAATCAGGGGAAACTCGGGAGAACTCTTGAATTACCTCGTACAGTGGGACAGGCCCTTTAGTGGGACTGGTAGCATAGGGGAATTGGTGACCCTTCTTCGGGTCGAGACCCTTCTTCAGACTGAGAGTCAGGGGAGAGGGAAACTAGAGATATGGAAGGGTACAAGGAGCATGTAAGGTGTGAAAAGGAC